>NC_056447.1:49833164-49868164 GCF_018296145.1 Oncorhynchus tshawytscha | reverse complement strand
CTCACTCCGTCCATATTATTTCTTGATGAGTCTCTTCCTTCTCATGTAAAGCTAGGCTGTATGAGATACCATGTAAGATTCCGAGTGGTGCAGTGCTCAGTGCTAGAGGCGTCACTACAGACCTGGTTCGATGCCAGACTGCATCACAACCGGCCGTGATCGGGAGCCCCATAGGGAGGCACACAATTGGCCCAGCTTCGCCCGGGATGGGGTGGGGGGGTGGTTTGGCTGAGGTAGGCCGTCATTGTAAAATAACAATATGTTCTTAACTAACTTGCCTAGTTAAATAAAGGAGAAATACATGTTTTTTTTAAAAGTACGACCCAGTAGTACTGTTTACTTCATGCATCTACATAATCTCGCTGAGTCTACCTTTAAAGCTGAAATCCTCAACCGTGAAACAGCCATGTCCATTTGCAATATTACAACAACAAAGTTACCGCAAACAACCTCCTCAGACATCATTGTACGGATGATAGAAGAGCGCAATATGTACTGCCATTTTTTTTTACCATGCTGCGCGACGTCTCAGCAGTGTTGCCAACTCCTCAGTAAGGAAAGTTGGCCATGTGCATGTAATTGTGATGGACGCTGTAACAGAGAGGAATAACGTTGTGGTAGAGACAACACGTGTGTAAAAAAAAACACCCTAAATATGTTTAGAACTACAAATGAACTTTCTTCTGTCGATTCTTGTTTTTTTTATGTCACAATTCCAACCCTCCTCCTTTATCCGGGCTTGGGACCGGCAACAGTGACCCAAAAGAGACAATTTGGCGGAGTTACTTAGTTTTTTATTTTTTATTTTATTTTTTTGTTTTTTGTTTTTTAGTTTAGTTTTCTTAATTTGTTTTTGTTTTTAACCTTATGGTCCACTTAGGAGCCTACAACAAGTCACAGTAAAACAAACATTATTTTTTTTGTATACAATCTACATTAACAATCTAAATGGACCAAAAAGAGACAATAGAAAAATCTGTCAATGGCAATGTGAGAAGATGATGGTAACTAGTCTGGCCCTAATTCAGGTTTAAATTATTATTATTTATTTTTAATGTAAGCCAGGGCGGGATCAGCCAGCGGCCCGCATGCGCAATTCATTCGCAGTCTGGACGAGGAGGGGTGAACATCTCCTACTCTGACTGCAGCTGGGAGGGACTGCTGCGCGAGGACTGGGCCGCCTGTGAGTGCTTTGGGATGGGGGTGGGGCCCACGGCAGCACCCGCTGCTCATTGAGAAGAGTAAGAACGATACATGCTTTCACGTCAGAGTCTCCAAAAGTCTCCAATAACACCAGAAAAAGTTGCTAGATTTGTCGCTAGTCGCTTTTTTGAAAATGTGTCGCTAGAGGGGTCTGAATACTCGCTAAATATAGCGACATTGTCGTTAAATTGGCAACACTGCTCCTCAGCTCGGCAACAAAAACAATAAAACTGTAGTGGGGCGACCGTGGCGTTGTTTTCGACTACTGTGGGATCCATCTTTAAACCTAACCTAACCGATAACTTGACCCATCACTTTATGTGTTACTGCCCCCCAGTGGCAAAAAGTGACTTCCCAAAAACAAACCACACAAACATGCATGGCTCCTCTCACACATAGGTTACTTTCTGTCCCTAACAGTAAAACTAAAACTAAATCATATAAAAATGTAATATAAATGTTTTATAAATGGTAAAGTGGATCTGAATTTGTAATAAAAATCTTAAAACTAATAGAAATAAAAATGAATATAAAAACACAGAAGTATAATAACCTTGGTGTGTATTTTAATAATGAACCATATATAAATGACAGGTTAGCACATTGAAATGTTATCTCCCCCCCCCTCCTAATGACACAGACCAAAACCAAAAGAAAAGTCCAAGATCTCCTCAGCCCGACGGTTGGGTTTGAAGGTGAGCGTTGCATTCCATTGTCAACACAAGAAACAAACAAGTCGTCTTACATTTGCGACATGAATGTTATATAAACAGAAAGCATGCCATAATGTCTGGCTCATGAACCCTGACCTCTTGTGACCCTTTTAACATCTTTTGGATGTTAATGCTCTTATAGATCAGATTGCTGACTCTAGCTTTATGCTCCTTCCTAAAGATCAGTGGTTACCAGATTGCTGATTTTAGCTTTATTCTCCTGTAGATCAGATTCTTGACTGTAGCTTTATTCTCCTGTAGATCAGATTGCTGACTGTAGCTTTATTCTCCTGTAGATCAGATTGCTGACTGTAGCTTTATTCTCCTGTAGATCAGATTGCTGACTGTAGCTTTATTCTCCTGTAGATCAGATTGCTGACTGTAGCTTTATTCTCCTGTAGATCAGATTGCTGACTGTAGCTTTATTCTCCTGTAGATCAGATTGCTGACTGTAGCTTTATTCTCCTGTAGATCAGATTGCTGATTGTAGCTTTATCCTCCTATAGATCAGATTGCTGATTGTAGCTTTATCCTCCTATAGATCAGATTGCTGATTGTAGCTTTATCCTCCTATAGATCAGATTGCTGATTGTAGCTTTATCCTCCTATAGATCAGATTGCTGATTGTAGCCGGCCAGATGCTAGAGGTTGAGGTGGAGGAGAAGAAGAGAGAAAGAGATGAAGCTCTGGCTGAGAGAGTCCCTCCTCTCAAACTGTCTGGCTTGTCTGTGGAGGAGCTCCAGGTATACACATTGTATAAAAAAACTGTTTTGAGTGCATTTATAATGCCATATAAGCCGGGCATAATGCGTTATAATGCACAACGCAGTTGAAATTCCTGACAGAAAGTGTAACAAAATAAAATATGATAAATTAGCTGTCTTTTGTTTTCTCGGCAGGATTTGTGCAGAGATCTGCACCATAAGATTGATGTGGTAGATGAGGAGCGATATGACGTGGGACTCAAAGTTACCAAAAATGACAAGGAGGTAGGATACCCCAAAATAATTTGTAGAAAACAAATCATTCCAGAGGGAAATGACAAAAGATAGTTGAAATGTTTTATAGATTATTGTATGTAAGGTATAGAATTGCTCCTATGATATCATAAAAGGATTGCATTATTCCTCTAACATTTAAATCACTTCTACTTCTATCAGTCCAACATGCACCTTTTTTGAATGCTTGGACTGTACATTTGAAGTTGACACTGTTAAAACACTGTGGTTTTAAGTTTAAAACGTACATTTAGAGCGAAAGTCAGCCACAGTACATACTAGTTACTGTACAACTGGGAGGACTAAGTGTGCAAATTGGACTGATAGAAATATGGGCCCTGGTCCAAAGTAGTACACTATAAAGGGAAAAGGGTACCGTTTGGGACGTAGATGATGTCAATGGTCACAGTTAATGTGCGAGCTTTTGTTGTACCTCGAAAGTAGCTAAAATCCTGCTTACTGTGACTGTGATATATGGCTGCTTCTCTCAGCTACTCTACGAGAAAAATAAACTCAAACATTTTTTCATCGGTCCACTGTTGATACAGTCCCAAAATGTTTTGCATGTCAGCAGTCAAGTTGTCAAGATATTGGACTTTCAAGAAGCAAAGTGTCACTTGTCACATAGTCATGATGATATGGTAAGTGACACATCTTGAAAACTTGACTGATGACATGCCAAACATTTTGGGACTGTATCAACAGTGGACTAAGGATTTTTCCTTTAGGATGAACGCACTACCTATAAATCAGTCTGGATAAGAGCATCTACTAAATGTCTAAAATGTAAAAATGTCCTTTGTTCTTTGTGCTCTGCCAGATCCATGATTTAGGACTAAAGATCATTGAGCTGCAGAGCAAATTCAAGAAGCCAAACCTGAGGAGGGTGAAGATCTCAGCTGAAGCCATGCTCAGTGTTCTGCTTGGCTCCAAGCATAAGGAGACCATCGACTTCAAGTCCAACCTCAAGACAGTCAAGAAACCAGAGGAGAAGGTCAGACTGGTGCATGCCCGTTGTACTTCACCTGCAAGATGTCTACTTGCTTTTACATGTTATTTAGCTACTCTTACAGGCGGTTGAAATCTGAGAACCTCTTCATCTCTTGGACAAATTATGAACTTGTTGTTTATTCTCAAAGTAGTTTGTTTTCAATGATCGATTTAGTGTAGATAATACATTTCTGGTCCTCCCAGAAAGAAGAGGTCACCGACTGGCGTCAAAATGTGGATGCCATGTCTGGCATGGAGGGCAGAAAGAAGATGTTTGATGCTTGAAAGGTACACAAAACATTATCTGTACTGAGAAGATCAGCATTCAACCTGCAGAGCCTTCAGAATGCATTCATACCCCTTTTGTTGTGTTACAGCCTGAATTTAAAATGGATTCAACATGTTTCTGGCCCATCTACACACAATACCCCATAATGACAAAGTCAAAACATGTTTTTAGACATTTGTGCAAATTTCTTGAAAATGAAATACCGAATTATCTCATTTACATCCGTAATCCCACCCCTGAGTGAATTCATGTTAGAATCACCTTTGGCAGCGATTACAGATGTCAGTCTTTCTGGGTTAGTCTCTAAGCTTTGTACACCTGGATTGTACAATATTAGCAGATTCTTCCTTTTAAAATTCTTCAAGATCAGTCAAGTTGGTTATTGATCATTGCTAGACAGACATTTTTAAGTCAAAACTGTAACTAGGCCACTCAGGAACATTCAGTGTCGTCTTCGTAAGCAACTCCAGTGTAGATTTGGCTTTGTATTTTAGGTGATTGTCCTTCTGAAAGGTGAATCCATCTCCCAGTGTCTGTTGGAAAGCAGACTGAACAAGATTTAACTCTAGAATTTTTCCTGTGCTTAGCTTATTACGTTTATTTTTATCCCCCCAAACAACTCCCTAGTCCTTGCCGATGACAAACATACCCATAACATGATGCAGCCATGATTGGAAAATATGAAGAATGGTACTCAATGATGTGTTGATTTGAATTTGTCCCAAACATGACGGACAATTCAGGACAATAAAGTACATTTCTTAGTTTTACCTTAGTTACATTTCTCAGTTTTACCTTAGTGCCTTGTTGCAAACAGGATGCATCCTCAGTGTTCTCCAATCATCACAGCCATTAAACTCTGTAACTGTTTTAAAATCACCATTGGTCTCATGGTGAAATCCCTAAGCGGTTTCCTTCCCCTCAGGCAACTAAGTTAGGAAGGAAGCCTGTATCTTTGTAATGACTGGGTATATTGATACACCATCCATAGGGTAATTCATAACATTACCATGCTCAAAGAGATATTCAATATCTGCATTTACATTTTATTTATTTTTTAAAATCTAAAGTATCAATAGGTGCCCTTTGTGAGGCGTTGGAAAATCTCCATGGTCTTTGTGGTTGAATTTGTTTGAAATTCACTGCTCAACTAAGGGACCTTACAGTTATCTGTATGTGTGTACACAGTACAGAGATGAGGTAGGCATTCAAAAATCATGTTAAACACTATACTGCACACAGAGTCCATGCGACTTATTATGTGACTTGTTAAACACATTTGTACTCCTGATTTTATTTAGGCTTGCCATAAAAAAGTTGTTATTTATTCAAGACATTTTAGATTTTCCTTTTTAATGAATTAATTTCAAAATTATTCTAAAAACATAATTCCACTTTGCCATTATGGGGATTTATAATTCCACATATAACATAAAATCTCACTTTAATCCATTTTACATTCAGGCTGTAACACAAAACAATTTGTAAAAAGTCAAGGCGTGTGAATACTTACATAAGACATCATGTTTTGCAGATTAGTGATGATTATCACGTTATCCTCCAACGATGGCAGAGGGTCTGAAGGTATGAAGAATAACTGTAGGAGATAACTGAGGGAACAAAATAAATAAACGGAGAAGAAAAATAAATATATGCAAACATTTGTTCTTTTTTGTACGTGAAATAAAGGTTTTGATTTAAATGACTGTATGAGAATGTTGAAGGGAAAACAGATAGTGTGTGTACAATAAACTTAATATCAGTGTGTTTGAGCAAATGCATTTCCTTATTTTCAATGCGTTTATGTAGTTTACAAGCCAATACTTTTTTATTTGTAGTATTCCAAGTGCAGTTTCTTGTTTGACGAACAATATTATCCTCAACTGCCTGATGATGGCAGTGTTAGCTTGAGGTCTGAGAACGTTGCTTCCACCCACTAAGTTGCTATTTTTCTCTATTATTGGTTGTCTACTGTACAAATGTACTATTGAATGTCTATATACATATACATCAAGAGTTACTTGTTTCAAAACTGATACCAATTAAATAAACGTTTAACTCAATTGTAAATCAACTGCTTGTGAAATGATTATGGGGGCATTATGGATTGCTGTGGTAGGGATTGGGATTCAACCATTTTTTTTTTTTCAGAGAGCTAGTCAAACAGCAGAAGACAGGACAGTACTCTTAATATAATCTCTGTATTTAGGAAGTAAATACTCTGGATATCCATTGGCTTGGGGTGTATATTGTACATGTATTGCCAATTTGTGCAAAATATAATATTTTTGACAGAGGTACACTACTGGTAAAAGGTTTTAGAACACCTACTCATTCAAGGGTTTTTCTTTATTTTGACTATTACTTTTTTTCTACATTGTAAAATAATAGTGAAGACTTCAAAACTATGAAATAACATATATGGAATCATGTAGTAACCACAAAAGTGTTAAACAAATGAAAATATATTTGAGATTTGAGATTCTTCAAATAGCCACCCTTTGTCTTGATGACAGCTTTGTACACTCTTGGCATTCTCTCAACCTGATTCATGAGGTAGTCACCTGGAATGCATTTCAATTAACAGGTGTGCCTTCTTAAAAGTTAATTTGTGGAATTTCTTTCCTTCTTAATGCGTTTGAGCCAATCAGTTGTGTTGTAACAAGGTAGTGGTGGTATACAGAAGAAAGCCCTACTTGGTAAAAGACCATGTCCATATTATGTCAAGAACAGCTCAAATAAGCAAAGACAAATGACAATCCATCATTAATTTAAGACATGAAGGTCAGTCAATCCGGAAAATGTCAAGAACTTTTAAAGTTTCTTCAAGTGCAGTCGTAAAAACCATCAAGTGCTATGATGAAACTGGCCCTCATGAGGACCGCCACAGGAATGGAAGACCCAAAGTTTCCTCCGCTGCAGAGAATAAGTTCATTAGAGTTACCAGCCTCAGAAATGGCAGCCCAAATAAATGCTTCACATAATTCAAGTAACAGACACATCTCAACATCAACTGTTCAGAGGAGAATCAGGCCTTCATGGTCGAATTGCTGCAAAGAAACCACTACTAAAGGACCCCAATAATAATAAGAAACTTGCTTGGGCCAAGAAACACAAGCAATGGACATTAGACCGGTGGAAATTTGTCCTTGGTCTGGAGTCCAAATGAGAGATTTATGGTTCTAACTGCCGTGTCTTTGTGAGACGCAGTGCGGGTGAACAGATTATCTCTGCATGTGTATTTCCCACCGTAAAGCATGGAGGAGGAGGTGTTATAGTGTGGGGGTGCTTTGCTGGTGACAATGTCTGTGATTTATTTAGAATTCAAGGCACACTTAACCAGCATGGCTACCACAGCATTTTGCAGTGATACGCCATCCCATCTGGTTTGGGCTTAGTGGGACTATCATTTGTTTTTCAATAGGACAATGACCCAACACACCTCCAGGCTGTGTAAGGGCTATTTACCAAAAAGGAGAGTGATGAAGTGCTGCATCAGATGACCTGACCTCCACAATCCCCCGACCTTAACCAAATTGAGATGGTTTACGATGAGTCGGACCGCAAAGTGAAGAAAAAGCAGCCAACAAGTCCTCAGCATATGTGGGAACTGTTGGAAAAGCATTCCAGGTGATGCTGGTTGAGAGAATGCCAAGAGAGTGCACAGCTGTCATCAAGGCAAAGGGTGGCTATTTGAAGAATCTCCAATATAAAATATATTTTGATTTGTTTAACAATTTTTTGGTTACTACATGATTCCATGTGTGTTATTTCAAAGTTTGGATGTCTTTGCTATTATTCTACAATGTAGAAATAGTCAAAATAAAGAAAAACCCATGAATGAGTAGGTGTTCTAAAACTTTTGACCGGTAGTGTACATCTATCTTTTAATTCTTATAATAAACCGTCCGGGTACAGTGTGATCATTATTCATTTCCAAGCGACATGGCATTGCACAGTTAGTTATGTGACACGAATCAAATTCTCTGAAGTGCTCTTGGTTGTGTTCACCAAATATAATGTATCACTTACATAGATTTATTTACACTCTCAAATAACATGTAGTAGAATATAAAGTATCACCACTAAAACTCAAATCAAGTTACTATGTGTGGAAGGTCGCACATAATTAATAAGAATGGTGAGGACAGAGGGTCTATTTTGGTGAGCCACTCACATGAGGTCCAGAATCTATATAGTAACCCACTTTTCATCCCTCCAGCCTCACAAAGACAACTAGTAACGTTACAGTAGCTTTTCTTCATCTGAAAGGTACGTTTCCATTATTAACATAACGCCTCAAAGGAGGAAAGTGTCAAATCTGATTGTGGTAAAGGATTTTCTTTTGTGTCTGTTTTTGACAGTAGCTTTCTGTCAGTGTGAGTAGATACCCCAACAAAGAGATGTCAAGTTGAAGTTGAAGTTTGTACATGTGATTTATGTCAGGATTGTTTTTAGTTTGCCAACAATTTCTATTGCAATCGGGTAAGACCAGAACTTTATTGCATTTTTTGTTTTCATGGTAAATTTCATGGTAATTTTATGAATTGGCAAACAACCAGATAATTGTTTTCTGTTATGTTTGTTTGATATATGTGATTTTTGTGAGATATTACAGAAGATCGCTAACCAGTTTAGCTATTTGAGCTCAAAACTCCATCTCCATTTGTGTGCACAATTCATATAGTCTAAAGTCTACAATACTAAAAATGAGATCTCTTGGGAGAAGACCTTTCTTAATCAAGTTATAAATCTGCATACTAGCATTATTTGATAATACCCCAAATACTAAACACTAGTCAGATATGTTTCTAAATCCTAAATTAAACACTGAATAAAATAAAGATAAAATACTACTCTGACAGATTTATTGTGTGTTAACAGTACTGACTTTCAACCATTATTTTATTTCTGCGAGGTCATGCATTTTAGTTGTATGTTGTACGATTTTATTACAGTCATTTGCTGTAGTTAAAGAAATAAGATACTTTTTATTTGATAATCTGCTAGAATAGATTGGAATATAAATAAAAAATGAACTAAATGTATTGTTTTATGTATTTTTATCTAAAATAGTTTAGCTATAGTTTGGCGTGCTGAAAACTGTCCGTAATAAAATAAGCTGTCTGTAATATGATGTAGTTTTGAAAACGTCTTTCCGTCTGTTGTAACTGTTGAACTTTTTTACATTGTGAAATTATGTAGGAGACACAGAGAACCGCAACCATGTCTGAAGCGTAAGTATCGACGTCTCATATTTCATTGCATCGCTGTCAACATATACAGTGACTTTAGAAAGTGTACATCCCCCTTGAAACTTGACCCACATTTTGTTGTATTACAAAGTGGGATTGAAATAGATTTAATTGTATTTTTTTGTAATTTGATCCACACAAAATACTCGAAGTGAAAATAAAATTCTAATTGTTTTTGACAAATTAATACAAAATATAGTCGTTGCGTAAGTATTCAACCGTTTGTTTAGGCCTAAATGAGTTCAGAAGTCAAATGTGGCTTAACAAATCATATCATAAGAAACATGGACTCCCTCTGTACGAAGTAATAGGGGGTGACATAATGACTAACCCTTCCTCTGTCCCCTATACATACAACATATGTAAGGTCCCGCAGTCAAGTATCGAATTTCAAGCCCAGATTCAACTACAAAGACCAGGGAGCTTTTCGAAAACCTCATAAATAAAGGCAGTGATTGGTAGATGGGTAACAATAACAAATAAGCCATTGTATATATCTTGAAGCATAGTCAAGTTAATAATTATGATTATGTATTAAACCACCCAGACAACTCAAAGATACAGTCGTCCTTCTGAACTGAGCTGCAGGACAGGAAGGAAACTGCTTAGGGATGTTAACATGAGGCCATTGGACATTTTTAATCAGTTACAGAGTGCAATGGCTGTAATGGGAGAAAAATTAGGATAGATCAACAGCATTTTAGTGACTCCACAACAATGACCTAAATCACAGAGTGAAAAGAAGAATAGAAATATGCAATAAGCCACTAAAGTAATATTGAAGAAAAAAAACATGGCAAAGGAATAGACTTTTTGGCATAAATGCTTTATGTTTGGGCAAATCCAACACAACACATCACTGAGTAACTGTCTTCTTATTCTCAAGCATGGTGGTGGCTGCATCATGGTATGGGTATGCTTGACATTGGCAAATACTGGGGAGTTTTTCAGGATGAAAAGAAATAGGATGTAGCTAAGCACAGGCAAAATCCTAGAGGAAAATCTGCTTCAGTCTGGGAGAGGAATTCACTTTTCAGCAGGACAATAACCAACAAAAGCCAAATCTACACTGGAGTTGCTTACCAAGAAGGCAACGCATTTTCCTGAGAAGCCCAGTTATGAATTTAAATCTGCTTTGAAAGCTATGGCAAGACCTGAACATTGCTGTGTAGACATGATCCCAACACCTTGACAGAGCTTGAAGAATTTTTAAAACACTAAATGGGAAAATATTACACAGTAGAGGTGTGTAATGGTCTTATGAGACAAGAAGACTTGTAGCTGTAATCGCCACCTCAGGTGTTTCTAACATGCATTGACTCGGGGGTGAATACTTTATTAGTGTTTTTATTTTTCATTCATATTTAATAAATGTTAGAATTTTTTTCTTACACTTTGACATTCGAGAGTATTTTAGATTGTTTAAAAAAAATAGTTTAGCTCGTTTAAAACAATTGACAATTAAATCAATTTTAAGCCCACTTTGTAACGATAAAATGTGAAGAACTCAAAGGAGGGTGTAGACATTTTGTAGACATTGCCGTAAACAATATGCAAAGAACATAAATGTAACAATCTTCTTCTTTTGGGGTTTTGGTTTCTTTCTCTCCAATTGGTTGATGTTGGTCCAGGCCGGTAAGTGAATTTTCATACTCAAACCAGAACAAATGTGCAGAAATTAACACGGCCCTTACACAATGATCATCTTGACAGGCGTAATTTACATTTTAGTAATTTAGCAGACACTCTTATCCAGAGCGACTTACAATTAGTGCATTCATCTTAAGACAGCTAGGTGAGACAACAACATATCACAATCGTTTCAAGTACATTTTCCCTCAACAGCAGTCAGTGCTAGTAGGAGAAGAAAAGTCCCTTTTTTTGGAGACGGAGCGGAGTGGTGGGGGGAGGGGAGGGGGGGGGTGTAGGGTTTGAACATAGCCTTAAGGTAAGGAGGGGCAGTTCTCCTTGCTGCTCCGTAGGCAAGCAACAGAGTCTTGAAGATGATGCGCGCTTCGACTGGAAGCCAGTGTAGTGTGCGGAGGACCGAGGTGAGGACCGGGGTGAGGACCGGGGTGACACTGGAGAACTTAGGAGGGTTGAACACCAGGTGGGCTGCTGCGTTCTGGATAAGTTATAGGGGTTTGATGGCACAAGCGAGGAACCCAGCCAACAGAGAGTTGCAGTAGTCTAGGCGGGAAATGACAAGGGCCTGGATTAGAATCTGCACTGCTTCCTGTATGAGGAAAGCTCGTACTCTTCGGATGTTGTAGAGCAGTGGTCACCAAGATCACTTTCTGAGTAAAAACGCAAGCCGAGATCTACCACTCCATTTTTTAACATGACTTAAAAAACCTAAGCCTATTAACCAATTAAAAACAGTTCTGTAGCAATGAGGTACAGTATGTACAGTAAGCTGTAGGCCCAATACATTATCACTATGCTTGAATTGCCCTGCCAATTTTGTTCTTCTCAGACCATTTTGAAATTAAAAACATTTAGGCATATTATCACGCTGGTAATAGACTATTTGTTGTATTACTTGTGAGGCACAGCTGAGTGTGCTTCTTTGTTTTTTACTGTACTGATGACCTGCATCTGATGGTCAGTGAGGGGAGGGAGAGAGCTCCCTTCGCTGAGAAAAGGAAACAGTCTTCCAGCTGATAATGAAACTTAAGTCGCACTGAATCATTTCTGCCTCATGCACCAATTCATGTTGTTACTCTTTTTACCAGAAAGTTAAATATTCCTTGATATTAAAAGCCGCTAATAATAACAATGCAAGCTTATGGGAACACTTTTCTATACGCATTCATTACAGCTGCAGTGCTGGTTGTAGTGTGAGTGGAAGTAGGGAGAACTCATGTTTTATGGCTTATAAAAGTGTTGAACAAAGTGTTGACAGTGCTGAATAACAACAAACATGAACTTACTCATAACAACAGCAACTCTTTGCTGTATTCATTGAGTCTCTTTAGTCATGTTTTTTATGATGTGAGCTATCTGATTGGCCAGCGATAGACCTGTAAGTGCACTTGATTTGATCTCTGGGCCTGCTGGGTGTGCAGAGTTCTACCTTCAGACACATTAAATGGTTCAAAATGGGAACACTTCCCAGCGCTAGGCCTGCTGAATCAGGTGCCCCTACCGCCAACAGCTCAAAACAAATACATAAAAGAGCGACATGCCAGGTAGGATGCAATCCAGGAGTGTGCAGAGCCTGAGACGGCCAACCCTGAGAGGGTGGAGAGGAGGGTCTGATGGTTCACGGATGTTGAAGGCAGCAGATAGATCTAGGAGGATGAGAACAGATGGGAGAGAGTCGGTTTTGGCAGAGCGGAGAGCCTACGTGACTGGTTAGGGTCAAGAAGATCGTTCTGACTGAGAAAAAGAGATAGATGGTCAGAGACAGCACACTCAAGTGTTTTGGAAAGAACAGAAAGAAGGGATACAGGTCTATTATCACAATAATTTATGCTTCACTGCGCTGGCCTAGAAGGTGCAGTTGCAGCACAGCATGAAGATCAGGCTATTTTATATTCTGGATTTCAGGACTTTTGATCAAATCAATCAAATGTGTTATATAAAGCCCTTGTTACATCAGCTCATTTGAGGCAGCAAGCAATACAAACACAAACATTTTAAGGGTACTGTCCATAAAAGCCAATTAATAATTTAACATGAAAATATTGATTGTGAATATTATTGTTTATTCTTTGTTTAGCAATGAGCTTAAGACATCTTCTCTGTCCTCATTTCAGCCAAAACCAAAGTCAAAGATCTCTGCATCTCGCAGACTCTTCTTGAAGGTAGCTTTTGTGTCTTACTTCCCTGTTACTGTCACAGTCACAACTAAACAATACTTCTCCATAATGTGTGTGAGTTGTGATTTGTGGCTAACGCATACATAGATATATAAAACACAATAGCAGTTGTGCTACAAGTACACTGCTAATACATAATAATATAAAGTAATGATATGGTGTTGTATCCCAGACCAAGCTGGTGAAGAAGGCCATGGCTATGTTGATGGCTGAAAAGGAGCAGAAGGTGATTGACAGAGAAAGCACACTGAATGAACGAGTCCCAGCAATCAACCTCTCTGGGCTGTCTGTACAGGACCTGCAGGTACTATTAATATAGGAATATTATTTAGATACAGTACTATGCATATAGTCATGTATATTCAGGTACAGTACTATGAGTATAGTCATGTATATTCAGGTACAGTACTATGAGTATAGTCATGTATATTCAGGTACAGTACTATGTGTATATTAATGTTCATTTAGGTACAGTACTATGGTATAAGTATATTTCGGAATGTTCAGGTTTAGGTACAGGTGTCAGATCTTAATTTGATCAGTTTCATCGCAGGAGTAAAATAATCCTGCTCCAGGAAGATTTGATTATTCTACAAAAAACGTTATACTTTCTAACAGGAAATGCATTTTGATAGGACCTCCTACAGTAGTAGGACATGTATTTGGTCTGGTGCTTTAGCATTTGAACAAGCGAGAAAGAAGGAGAACTGCAGATTTTCAGTGAATTCGTATAAATCCTGTGGCTCAGGAAAATTCTCTGGGACAACAGAGTGATCAAAATGACCACATCTGCAGGTTACTATGAGTATGACTACAGTATAGTTAGTTATATTCAGGAAGAGTACTATGAATATGAGTTTGTTTGTATATTTAGGTATATTCAGTCTGAGTTAAGTACATTCGGTATATTCTGAAATATTCAGGTTCTATGGGTATGAGTACGGTATATTCAGATATCAATCTGCTTTCTCTTCACAGACTCTTTGTAAAGAACTGCACCAGAAAATTGATGTTGTTGATGAAGAGCGGTACGACATCGCAATGAAAGTCTCCAAAAGTGACGCAGAGGTACCCGATCCACAGATTCTCCAATTAAAATATCACAAACAGTTCACTTCAATGTATGATCTTTCAATGCATACTCTATCCAAGTATGGGATATCTTATTAAGAAGAATAGTATTTACTAAACCTTTGTTCAGGTCAATATTGTAAAAAACAAACATAAAGGCAACATAAGCATTTATTTTTTACAATAACATTTCAATCAAATCAATGTACAGGCAGCAACGTTTGAAATATTGTCTACCCTCTTGTGGCTTTGAGTCGGGTACTCTTACATTTTGTGACATTTTATCACAGAGTGAATATTTGTGTTGGTATGTGGGACTTTTATTTAGAAATGGAGACTTTTATTTTTTTTGACACCTTGCTATATAGATTGAAAATCTGACCATGAAGATCATTGAGCTGAAGGGCAAGAAGCGACCTCAGCTGAAGAGGGTGAGAGTATCAGCTGAAGCCATGATGGGGGCCCTGCTGGGAGCCAAGATCAAAGAGTCTGTCGACTTCAAGGCCAACCTCAAGACTGTCAAGAAGGAAGAGGAGAAGGTAAGAAGGACATTCACTGCACAGTACAGCCTGTCCCAATGCTTTCTTTTCGTTACTTATTTTTTGTTGTAATGTGCACCTGCAATACAACTGTGTGTGCAATACTTCTGTCATCCCCACAGAAAGAGGAAGTGACTGATTGGCGTAAGAATGTGGATGCCATGTCTGGCATGGAGGGCAGAAAGAAGATGTTCGCTGCTTCCTCATAGCCACGGGTGGAACGATGACATCATTATGACTTCTCAGTGTTTAACTTACATTATGACAGTCAAGGAACCGAGTTAGTTTGCATGGTTTTACGTAGCTACAGAGTCTCTTGCGTTGTTATGTGTACATATGTTTTGTGTGTGCACGCAAATCACATTTATATCATATGATAATTATAGTCACTCAATGGAAAATAATGTTTTATCTTTATGTAATATGTTATGGAATGTGGTTATTATATACACTATCGTTTAACAATTTGGGGTCACGTAGAAATGTCCTGGTCTTTTGAAAGAAAAGCACATTTTTTGTCCGTTAAAATTACATCAATTTGATCAGGAATACAGTGTAGACATTGTTAATGTTGTAGAGGGCCAGCATATCGGGGATTCCTCTTCATTGTTGACATTGAGACTGGTGTTTTGTGGGTACTATTTATTGAAGATGCCAGTTGGGGACTTTCTCAAACTAGACACTCTAATGTACTTGTTCTCTTATTCCTCCCACTTCTCTTTCTATTCTGGTTAGAGCCAGTTTACGCAGTTCTGTGAAGGGAGGAGTACACAGCATTGTACGAGATCTTCAGTTTCTTGGCAATTTCTCGCATGGAATAGCCTTCATTCCTCAGAACAAGAATTGACTGACGAGTTTCAGAAGAAAGTTCTTTGTTTCTGGCCATTTTGAGCCTGTAATCTAACCCACAAATGCTGATGCTCCAGATACTCAACTAGACTAAAGAAGGCCAGTTTTATTGCTTCTTTAATCAGGATAACAGTTTTCAGCTGTGCTAATATAATTGCAAAAGGGTTTTCTAATGATCAATTAGCCTTCTAAAATGATAAACTTGGATTAGCTAACACAACGTGACATTGGAACACAGGAGTGATGGTTACTTATAATGGGCCTCTGTATGCCAATGTAGATATTCCATTTAAAAAAAATCTGCCGTTTCCAGCTGCGATAGTCATTTACAACATTAACAATGTCTGCACTGTATTTCTGATTAATTTGATGTTATTTTAATGGACAAAAAAATGTGCTTTCCTTTTAAAAACAAGGACATTTCTAAAGTGACCCCAAACTGTTGAACAGTAGTGCATATTACATGGTATTGACATGCAAAATGTTGGATGTTTGAAGTTATCCAAATATGATTGAGTTACTGACAATAAATTACTTGTGTTATCATTGTCACGTGTATGGTCAACCGTCAGCTGCACACAGTTTATTCCACAAAGGTGTGTGTGTGTGTGTGTGTGTGTGTGTGTGTGTGTGTGTGTGTGTGTGTGTGTGTGTGTGTGTGCGTGTAATTTGCATTGTGGATCAATCACAGTTCATACTGTAGTTTTACTGTCTTTCCTCGTTCAGTGACTGTTACAATGTAGCTAGTAGAATCGGTCATGCCACGCCTTCTCTCCCATGACGACCGTTCTAGAGGTCCTTTTCTCTCATCTCTCTCCACCTATGGGCAGCACACATGACACAAATCCCGCCCTAACCTGAGCTTTTCCGTTTCGATTGGACCACAAGCTTTCAATCGCTGACTTCTTAAATGCTCTCGATGGTTGTCCAAATTTCTGTCAACAGTCACGACTATTGGGACGGACTTGTAACTCGCAGGGTAAGATCGTATTCATGCTATTATTATGATGCATGTTCCGGTACATGTATGTTTTGTAGCTTGCCGTCTTGCAGTCTCGCGCGTAAACGCATGGCCGTTAGCAGCCTACCAATGAGATGACAAGTGCATAAGGCAAGCTCTTTTAATTTATTTTACCATTTGACTGTTATGATGTAAAATGTATTAATTAGGGAATGTGCAATAGCCACATTTCCATGTTTAGTTACTGAATTACCCTGTTTAATTTGGAGTTAAACCATAACCCGTTGTGTTGCCATGTAGCCTTTTAACCACTCGAAATGCCAGACATTTGCTGACCCCACTAGACCCACCCCCAGAATAAATGACATGGCGACTGCTTCTGACATTAAGCTTAGTAACAGCAGTTCCATAGTAACAGTAAAATATTAGGTTCTAGTGAGTGGAGGTGTGTGTGTGTGTGTGTGTGTGTGTGTGTGTGTGTGTATAGCTGATAATATACAACACCACTGAAATATTGTTGGATATTTAGGTCGATGAAACTCATCAAGAGACTTGTTGAATGATGTTTTTCCACTTATGTGGTAAGTGTCTGGCCACAGTACAGTACTATATGTTACTGCAGTAGTCCAGCATCACCCTCATCTGTAAACCCATTGTTTGTGTACAGTACAGGCTGCTGCTGCCAGACAGTCCTTCCGGATGTCCAAGTACAAAGTCTTTGTGATGAGGCATGGAGAAGGAGCCTGGACCAAAGAGAACCGCTTCTGCAGCTGGGTGGACCAGAGGCTGAGTGAGGACGGGGTCAAGGAGGCTTTGGCGTGTGGTCACCTCCTGAAGGAAGCAGGCTACCAGCTGGATGTAGTATTTACCTCCCTGCTCAGCCGATCCATCCACACAGCCTGGCTGTTGTTGGAAGCCATGGGGCAGGAGTGGGTCCCCGTGGTCAGGACGTGGAGACTCAACGAGCGCCATTATGGTGCTCTGATCGGGCTGAATAGAGCTGAGATGGCCCTAAACCACGGTGAGGAGCAGGTGAAACAGTGGAGGAGGAGCTATGACCTCACGCCGCCCCCTATCGACGAATCACACCCGTACTTCCTGGAGATCTACAATGACCGCCGGTATTCTACCTGTGATGTGTCTAAAGAGTTTCTTCCGAAGTCAGAGAGCCTGAAGGATGTCTTAGAGAGGCTCCAGCCATATTGGGACGGCACCATTGTGCCGGAGATCAAACGGGGGAAATTGGTGCTCATCTCTGGGCACGGGAATAGCTGCAGAGCCCTGCTGAAACACCTGGAAGGTATGCCTGGTGGCTCCTCGTGTGTCTGTGTGTGTCTCTGTGTGCCAACCCTGCTCGGTTGGACTGCATCAGTTGCAGTACCATTATTACCATTGACTTTTGCTGCACTGCTATTGTTCTCTTTTGTTCCTGCAAATTTTAGTATGAGCTGCATGGCCACTTTCACTTGCATTTGAATGTTTGAATCCACAAAGGCCCTTGTATTGGAGTTTGCTAGGGCCTCCATGTTTTAGACCTAGTTTGTAACTATCATTCACTCCCATTTGGATGAGAGGAATATACTGTATATTAGTTCCAGAAATGTCACGCGGTTGAACCTGTACCAAAAGGCCACTAGGTTTACGTTACATCAGGCTACTGCCAGTAGATCCACATTGACCTTTTCTCTTCCCCACAGGCTTCTAGAGATTACGTTTGTCGTAGTTGGCCAGCCAGGTACTTTATAGGCCGTTATGTTAGAAATTATCGTCGTTATGTAGCTGGACAAAAAAAATGTGTAAAGATCTAGACGTAAACAAAGTTATTCACTTATCTGTGTATTTTGGTTTTAATTGGTCATGTTGCTAGCGCTTTACATAACAGCATGGGCGAAAGCTGTGCTAACGGTTTTATTATGTTTATGGCGATAGTATGGTTGTTTTACTGTGGTTTACAGACGCAGAACAACACAACATTCAGTATTATATCAACAGGTTTATCAGATGCTGATATCGTCGATGTGACGTTACCCACTGGGACACCCATTCTGATTGAGCTGGATGAGAACTTCCGGCCCACCAAACCCATGCAGCTCCTGGGAGACCAGAAAGCCATTCAGGCAGCCATCAGGAAGGTGGAGGACCAGGGTAAGGTCAAACAAACAGCCTGAACATAGTCAACATGATTCTAGTCATTCTGGATTGTAGAATATAGTCAACTGGATTCTAGTCATTCTGGATTGTAGAATATAGTCAACTGGATTCTAGTCATTTTAGATGATCAATTCTCTAAACTAGCCAAATTGACTAGCATCTGTTTGGCTAGATTAGAGAATCTAAAATGACTAGAATCCAGAATGACTAGACTCTTTCTGGATTGTAGAATCTAATCAACTGGATTATAGTCATTCTAGGTCCTGGATTGTAGAATTTAGTCAACTGGATTCTAGTCATTCTGAATTGTAGTCAACTGACTGCATAATTGTTATGACTGGATCCTATTTGGTACAACGTGGAAACGAAACAAGATAGTTTGTCCTTCTGTTAAGTGCTGTGCTTACTAGATTTAACTTCTGTTTGCCAAGATAAAACCCTCTCAAAGTTAACATTTAACATGAAAATAGGCTGATTTTGATTTGACCCTTGTATTGAGGTTCTTTAGAATTGAGGAAATGCTAAGCTGTGTCCCCAACAAAACCATTTTTTGAAAGATCTGTCCCACGTGCCTTCATTGCCAATATTTTCTGTAGGACTTTTGCAATGCGATGTAGCTAGTTTTTACAGGTGAATTATGACTGACAGAATCCAGCAGGTGATGAGCCAGCACTAACAAGTACAGGTTAATTTATTCATCAAAACTCTTTTTAAAAGCACCTTTTTATAACAAATATTACCTCAGTGAGAACGACAGCCTGGCTATTCTTTCCAAGACAGAGCGGCGATTGTGTGAAGCTTTTTTTTTTGTATAGAATTGCTGTAAATGTTGTTGAAACCAACGGGGCAAACTTGATAAGAGCGCGTCTTCCAGTGGAGGCTGCTGAGGGGAGGACGGCTCATAACAATGGCTGGATCGGAGCTAATGGGATGGCATCAAACACATGGAAACCATGTCTCTGGTGTATTTTATACCATTCCACTCCAGCCATTACCACGAACCCATTCTCCCCAATTAAGGTGCCACCAACTTCCTGTGATGTCCTCTTATATGCTACATGCTAGTTTGAGAGACTTTCATATGAAATAATTGTAGGGCTTATTCATAAAATGCCTACATTGACATGCTGTAATAAAGTCAGATTAATGATTTGCTGTATCATTTATTTCAATTTTTACTGTTGAAAGGAAAATATCCCCATCGTACCTTTTTCTTCTCTACCCAACTTATCAATGTCATTTTTGTGACTTTCATTTAGTGACGACAAACAAACATTTGAGTCAATTGTTAACTTAACCTAAACTATGTTCAGTATACTCTTATGCTCTACACTGAGCACCACTGCATTTACAATGTAGTACAGTGCTACTAAAGATTGTACCTGATGAGGGTACAATTATTAATATACTGGCTTGTTTAAAAAAAAAAAATTGTCTGATGCTTATAGACAAATCCCCCCCTTTTCCCACTTTAAATCATATTTTCTTGTGGAACTTAATATATTACATTTCAGAGGTTGACGATAACAAAAATGACTGAATTGATGACCAAACAACCACTTGTTGTGATTGTTACACAATTTTTATGCACTGTTAATGTAGGGGAAAATGATTCACTCCTTATGAGTGTTGCACTGTGTGTTACATCTGTTTGTGCATGGTTTTAGGGGGCAGTTATAGAGGTGCTTTTTTTTTTTTTTTTTTACACAGGAGAGACATGCATGTATGTGTGCCTCTTGTGGTGTTTGAAACTGTCTTTTATTTTTATCCTCTATCCATCTGTCATAACCACTATCTTGGGTCATTTAAGGAAATGCTGACTATCATTTAGTTGAGCCCTAACACTGTAAATGTGTACATTTTATATTGATACTAGAAAATACTGTAGTTCTGTAATGTGTGATACCCACAGTCATCCTAAATGGTGACGATAGGAAGTATTGGACTTGGTTTGAACATTTTGACTTTTGATGGTTTGCATGGTGGAAATGAAATAAAGAAACTGAAAACACGCCCCATTCAGTAACAGTATGACTGTCTCAGATTGCTTCTTTTTTTTGTGTGGTAATAATGGCAAGGATGTGACTGTATGGTCATGTGGAACTTAAGTGTACAGTTGTGTATTATGATAAATGTCTGTATCCTACCAGTTGGAGGAGCTACAGTTTTTCCTAATAAATCATGATAGTCACGTGATCTGAAATGAGCATAGCCCAGACAAATTAATCTCATTGTCAGGAGAACTTCGGACGGTTACAGGCAGGAGCTGCCCTGCGTTTCTGCACGGTTTTAGTTATGTGCCCAGGAGTGGATGAAGGGGAGGAGTGGATGAAGGGGAGGAGTGGATGAAGGGGAGGAGTGGATGAAGGGGAGGAGTGGATGAAGGGGAGGAGTGGATGAAGGGGAGGAGTGGATGAAGGGGGAGGGATGAAGGGAGGAGTGGATGAAGAGGAGGGATGAAGGGGAGGAGTGGATGAAGGGGAGGAGTGGATGAAGGGGAGGAGTGGATGAAGGGGAGGAGTGGATGAAGGGGAGGAGTGGATGAAGAGGAGGAGTGGATGAAGGGGAGGAGTGGATGAAGGGGAGGAGTGGATGAAGGGGAGGAGTGGATGAAGGGGAGGAGGATGAAGGGGAGGAGTGGATGAAGGGGAGGAGTGGATGAAGGGGAGGAGTGGATGAAGAGGAGGAGTGGATGAAGGGGAGGAGTGGATGAAGAGGAGGAGTGGATGAAGGGACTATGCCAGAAACCATCACTCAGGGCAAAGACACTTGATTGAGCTGCCTGTTGTAATGGAACCAATAAAAGTCCCAAAAAATGAAAAACCCACCCACTTTGCACTCCAGAAAGGCTAAAGCAAGATTTCAAATGCTATTTGAACCCAGGTCTGTATAGATCATAGAGCTTTGGTAGGGATGTAGACTTCTATACTGTCCTTTGAATATGATTACGGCCCTGATAGGAATAAACTAGTTATTAGCCTCATTAATACTCCGACCCTGGTTACGGACCTGATAGGAATAAACTAGTTATTAGCCTCATTAATACTCCGACCCTGGTTACGGACCTGATAGGAATAAACTAGTTATTAGCCTCATTAATACTCTGACCCTGGTTACGGACCTGATAGGAATAAACTAGTTATTAGCCTCACTGATACTCCAGACCTGATAGTAATAAACTAGTTATTAGCCTCACTAATACTCCGGACCTGATAGTAATGAACTAGTTATTAGCCTCACTAATACTCCGACCCTGGTTACGGACCTGATAGGAATAAACTAGTTATTAGCCTCACTGACACTCCGGACCTGATAGTAATGAACTAGTTATTAGCCTCACTAATACTCCGGACCTGATAGTAATGAACTAGTTATTAGCCTCACTAATACTCCGACCCTGGTTACGGACCTGATATAGGAATAAACTAGTTATTAGCCTACCCACATCTTTATTTAAAGCCCTGATGTTATACCCAATGCGCTTTGAGTTGTATGGTCTCTCATCTACCTTCAACTGTTTAAAGGGAGAATCAGACATTTCCACCTGGACAGCATCACGGATCCCTTCTCTTGTTTTTGCAGGTGTGGAATCAGCCAGAATTATAGGATTGTTTTCATTGCTCTGACATATTTTTGTACATTTAACATCCGTCACCAAGCCTGCTACAGGATATGGGCAGCTATAGCTCCAAGGCTAATGGGATAGTGCCAACGTTCTTTACAAGTAGTTGAGCCCAGAGAAAGTTCCAATATTATGTTTCTTGTTCATTTATTTTCATGCTGAAGTTTAATTGTGGCGATAATGTTGCTTCATTAGAAAGGAATGTTTACTTTTTTAGAAGTAAAATAAATGAAAGCTCTTTATTATTGCTTTCATCATGAGTGTTTCATAATAGGCGAAGTCAACTGTCACTTGTCCACTTAGTGAACTACAATATAGAGTAATAGCCAATGAAAGTTAAACATCTTAGAGACAGGACAAGCCAAAACTACCGTAGCCAGTGAATAAATAAGCTGTTCCAATTCTCTCTCCCAAGCTACTGACTACGAACCTAAAGAAACAAGTGGCTTTCTGCAGGACAGGTACGTTTTCAATTACATATAAACTTTGCATGCATTTACAGTGCCTTCGGAAAGTATTCAGACCCCTTCTTTTTTTTCCCCACATTTTGCTACTGTCACGTCCTGACCAGAGAAAGCTTTTGTTTTCTATGGTAGAGTAGGTCAGGGCATGACTGGGGGGTTGTTCTAGTTTATTTTCTATGTGGTGTTCTAGGTTTATTTTCTATGTTGTCTCTAATTGGGGATCTAATTGGGGATCATATTTAAGTAGCATTTTTTTCCACCTGTGGGTTATGGGATATTGTTTGAATGTATGTGTGTTGAGTTAGTGCACATAGCATCTCTGTAGTCACGGTTCGTTGTTAGTTTATTGTTTATTTGTTTTTGTCATTGCTAAGTTTCATTTTATTCATTCAAATTATGTGGAACTCAACATACGCTGCGACTTTGTCCGATATTCATTCCAGCAAACGTGACAGCTACGTTACAGCCTTATTTAAAAATGTATTAAAGTTTTTTTCCTCTCGTCAATCTAAACACAATACCCCATAATGAGAAAGCAAAAATACATTTTTAGAAAAAAACGGAAATATCACATTTACATAAGTATTCAGACCCTTTACTCAGTACTTTGTTGTCTCTCCAGAGATGTTCGATCGAGTTCAAGTCCAGGCTCTGGTTGGGCCACTCAAGGACATTCAGAGACTTGTCCTGAAGTCACTCATGCGTTGTCTTGGCTGTGTGCTTAGGGCTGTTGTCTTGTTGGAAGGTGAACTTTTGGCCCAGTCTGAGGTCCTGAGCGCTCTGGAGCAGGTTTTCATCAAGGACCTCTGTACTGTGCTCCTTTCATATTTGCCGCGATCCTGACTAGTCTCCCAGTCCCGGTCCCTCAAAAACATCCCCACAGAATGATGCTGCCACTACCATGCTTCACCGTAGGGATGGTGCCAGGTTTCCTCCAGACGTGACGCTTGGCATTCAGGCCAAAGAGTTCAATCTTGGTTTCATCAGACCAGAGAATCTTGTTTCTCATGGTCAGAGAGTCTTTAGTTGCCTTTTGGCAAACTCCAAGCGGGCTGTCATGTGCCTTTTACTGAAGTCTGGCCACTCTACCATAAAGGCCTGATTGGTGGAGTGCTGCAGAGATGGTTGTCCTTCCATCTCCACAGAGGAAATCGGGAGCTCTGTCAGAGTGACCAGCGGTCACCTCACCGACCAAGGCCCTTCTCCACCGATGGCTCAGTTTGGCCGGGCGGTCAGCTCCCTGACCAAGGCCCTTCTCCACCGATGGCTCAGTTTGGCCGGGCGGTCAGCTCCCTGACCAAGGCCCTTCTCCACCGATGGCTCAGTTTGGCCGGGCGGTCAGCTCCCTGACCAAGGCCCTTCTCCACCGATGGCTCAGTTTGGCCGGGCGGTCAGCTCCCTGACCAAGGCCCTTCTCCACCGATGGCTCAGTTTGGCCGGGCGGTCAGCTCCCTGACCAAGGCCCTTCTCCACCGATGGCTCAGTTTGGCCGGGCGGTCAGCTCCCTGACCAAGGCCCTTCTCCACCGATGGCTCAGTTTGGCCGGGCGGTCAGCTCCCTGACCAAGGCCCTTCTCCACCGATGGCTCAGTTTGGCCGGGCGGTCAGCTCCCTGACCAAGGCCCTTCTCCACCGATGGCTCAGTTTGGCCGGGCGGTCAGCTCCCTGACCAAGGCCCTTCTCCACCGATGTCTCAGTTTGACCGGGCGGTCAGCTCCCTGACCAAGGCCCTTCTCCACCGATGGCTCAGTTTGGCCGGGCGGTCAGCTCTAGGAAGAGTCTTAGTGTTTCCAAACGTCTTTCATTTAAGAATGATGGAGGCCACTGTGTTCTTGGGGACCTTCAATGCGGCAGACAGGGTCTGAATACTGCCAGGTCGCAGTTGTAAATGAGAACTTGTTCTCAACTGGCCTACCTGGTGTAATACTAAAAAATAAAACTTATGTAAAGAAGGTATTTCTGGTTTTTATTTCTAATACATGTACAGAAATATCTATAAAACCTGTTTTCTCTTTATCATCATGGGGTATTGTGTTTAGATTGATGAGAGGAAAAAATGATGTAATACATTTTAGAATAAGGCTGTAACATTAACAACATGTGGAAAAGGGAATAGGTCTGAATACTTTCCAAATGCACTGTAGAGCAGTAAAAAGACATGCTTTGTCATACCCCTGTTATACCACAGCTGTCAGCCAATCAGCATTCAGGGCACGAACCAACACGTTTATAATTTGACTTAACATTCCGTTTGCCATACATTAAGCAGACGTCCTGTAGTGGAAAAGCTGTGTGCCGCAGAGTACATGCCAAGTCAGGCTCCTATTCCTTAGATGGTACAGTATTGAGAATAGAGAAACCTGAGCCACTTTGTGTTGGAGCGTGTGTGTGTGTGTGTGTGTGGACGTGTTTAACTATACTTGTGGGGACCAGAAGTGCCCACAAGAATAGTAAACAAACAGAAATTTGACCAACTGGGGACATTTTGTTAGTCCCCACAAGGTCAACTGCTATTTCTAGGGGGTTTAGGGTTAAGGTTAGAATTAGGGTTAGTTTTAGGGTTAAGAACTAGGGTTAGGTTTAGGGTTAGGGTTAGGGAAAATAGGATTTTGAATGGGACTGAATTGTGTGTCCCCACAAGATTAGTTGTACAAGACTGTGTGTGTGTTTGTGTCTGTGAGCCATCATCTGCTGATGAACAATGAGTGGGTGATCAGGAAATTGTTTTGGCTGCAGTTAACTCTCTTCCTCTCCTCTCCCCGCCACCTCCCCCCTCCTCTCCTCTCTTCTACACAGCCAGTGGCTATGAGAATGGGATTTGTGAATCTCATTGTAGAAAAGAGCACAAGGCTCTCTTTCTGATACACCTGTAGATAGACCTGTCTAGGTCACCTGTAGATTGACCTGTCTAGGTCACCTGTAGATAGACCTGTCTAGGTCACCTGTAGATAGGCCTGTCTAGGTCACCTGTAGATAGACCTGTCTAGGTCACCTGTCGATAGACCTGTCTAGGTCACCTGTAGATAGACCTGTCTAGGTCTACTGTAGATAGGCCTGTCTAGGTCACCTGTCGATAGACCTGTCTAGGTCACCTGTAGATAGGCCTGTCTAGGTCACCTGTAGATAGACCTGTCTTGGTCACCTGTAGATAGGCCTGTCTAGGTCACCTGTAGATAGACCTGTCTTGGTCACCTGTAGATAGACCTGTCTAGGTCACCTGTAGATAGACCTGTCTAGGTCACCTGTCGATAGACCTGTCTAGGTCACCTGTAGATAGACCTGTCGATAGACCTGTCTAGGTCACCTGTAGATAGACCTGTCGATAGACCTGTCTAGGTCACCTGTAGATAGACCTGTCTAGGTCACCTGTAGATAGGCCTGTCTAGGTCACCTGTAGATAGACCTGTCTAGGTCACCTGTAGATAGGCCTGTCTAGGTCACCTGTAGATAGACCTGTCTTGGTCACCTGTAGATAGACCTGTCTTGGTCACCTGTAGATAGACCTGTCTTGGTCACCTGTAGATAGACCTGTCTAGGTCACCTGTCGATAGACCTGTCTAGGTCACCTGTCGATAGACCTGTCTAGGTCACCTGTAGATAGACCTGTCTAGGTCTACTGTAGATAGACCTGTCGATAGACCTGTCTAGGTCACCTGTAGATAGGCCTGTCTAGGTCACCTGTAGATAGGCCTGTCTAGGTCACCTGTAGATAGACCTGTCTAGGTCACCTGTAGATAGGCCTGTCTAGGTCACCTGTAGATAGACCTGTCTAGGTCACCTGTAGATAGACCTGTCTTGGTCACCTGTAGATAGACCTGTCTAGGTCACCTGTAGATAGACCTGTCTAGGTCACCTGTAGATAGACCTGTCTAGGTCACCTGTAGATAGACCTGTCTAGGTCACCTGTAGATAGGCCTGTCTAGGTCACCTGTAGATAGACCTGTCTCGGTCACCTGTAGATAGACCTGTCTAGGTCACCTGTAGATAGACCTGTCTAGGTCACCTGTAGATAGACCTGTCTAGGTCACCTGTAGATAGGCCTGTCTAGGTCACCTGTAGATAGGCCTGTCTAGGTCACCTGTAGATAGACCTGTCTAGGTCACCTGTAGATAGGCCTGTCTAGGTCACCTGTAGATAGACCTGTCTAGGTCACCTGTAGATAGGCCTGTCTAGGTCACCTGTAGATAGGCCTGTCTAGGTCACCTGTAGATAGGCCTGTCTAGGTCACCTGTAGATAGACCTGTCTTGGTCACCTGTAGATAGACCTGTCTTGGTCACCTGTAGATAGACCTGTCTAGGTCACCTGTCGATAGACCTGTCTAGGTCACCTGTCGATAGACCTGTCTAGGTCACCTGTAGATAGACCTGTCTAGGTCTACTGTAGATAGACCTGTCGATAGACCTGTCTAGGTCACCTGTAGATAGGCCTGTCTAGGTCACCTGTAGATAGGCCTGTCTAGGTCACCTGTAGATAGACCTGTCTAGGTCACCTGTCGATAGACCTGTCTAGGTCACCTGTAGATAGACCTGTCTAGGTCACCTGTAGATAGACCTGTCTAGGTCACCTGTCGATAGACCTGTCTAGGTCACCTGTAGATAGACCTGTCTAGGTCACCTGTAGATAGACCTGTCTAGGTCACCTGTAGATAGACCTGTCGATAGACCTGTCTAGGTCACCTGTAGATAGACCTGTCTAGGTCACCTGTAGATAGACCTGTCTAGGTCACCTGTAGATAGACCTGTCTTCACCTGTAGATAGACCTGTCGATAGACCTGTCTAGGTCACCTGTAGATAGGCCTGTCTAGGTCACCTGTAGATAGACCTGTCTAGGTCACCTGTAGATAGACCTGTTAGACCTGTCGATAGACCTGTCTAGGTCACCTGTAGATAGACCTGTCTAGGTCACCTGTAGATAGACCTGTCTAGGTCACCTGTAGATAGACCTGTCGATAGACCTGTCTAGGTCACCTGTAGATAGGCCTGTTTCAATAGGCCTGTCTAGGTCACCTGTAGATAGACCTGTCGATAGGCCTGTCTAGGTCACCTGTAGATAGGCCTGTCTAGGTCACCTGTCGATAGACCTGTCTTCACCTGTAGATAGGCCTGTCTAGGTCACCTGTCACCTGTAGATAGACCTGTCTAGGTCACCTGTAGATAGGCCTGTCTAGGTCACCTGTAGATAGGCCTGTCTAGGTCACCTGTAGATAGACCTGTTGATAGACCTGTCTAGGTCTGTGTTTTTGTGTCCTTATACTATAGGAAAATAGTATTATTGTTTAAACCTGTGTCCTCGTGTTTAAACCTGTGTCTTAGTGTTTAAACCTGTGTCTTAGTGTTTAAACCTGTGTCTTCGTGTTTAAACCTGTGTCTTATTGTTTAAACCTGTGTCTTAGTGTTTAAACCTGTGTCTTAGTGTTTAAACCTGTGTCTTAGTGTTTATACATGTCTTATAGTTCAAACCTGTGTCTTGTTGTTTAAACCTGTGTCTTGTTGTTTAAACCTGTGTCTTGTTGTTTAAACCTGTGTCTTAGTGTTTAAACCTGTGTCTTAGTGTTTAAACCTGTGTCTTAGTGTTTAAACCTGTGTCTTGTTGTTTAAACCTGTGTCTTGTTGTTTAAACCTGTGTCTTGTTGTTTAAACCTGTGTCTTAGTGTTTAAACCTGTGTCTTAGTGTTTAAACCTGTGTCTTAGTGTTTAAACCTGTGTCTTAGTGTTTAAACCTGTGTCTTTGTGTTTAAACCTGTGTCTTATTGTTTAAACCTGTGTCTTTGTGTTTGGGATCGGACCCTTTTTAAAAAAAAAAAATTTCACCTAAAATGACATCCCCAAATCTAACTGCCTGTAGCTCAAGACCTGAAGCAAGTATATGCATATTCTTCAAATCAAATCAAATCAAATAAAAATGTATTTGACATGAAACACTTTGAAGTTTGTGGAAATGTGAATTTAATGTAGGAGAATATAACACATTAGATCTGGTAAAAGATAATACAAAGAAAACATTTTTTTAAATCACCTTTGAAATGCAAGAGAAAGGCCACAATGTATTATTCCAGTTTAGGCACAAATTTGATATTATCCACTAGATGGCAGCAGTGTACACTACTGTTCCAAAGTTTGGGGTCAGTAAGAAAAGTCCTTGTTTTTGAAAGAAAAGCTATTTTTTTGTCTATTCAAATAACATCAAATTGTTTAGTTTAAGAAACAGTCACCTCACAAGTCCTCAACTGGCAGGTTCATTAAATAGTACCCTCAAAACACCCGTCTCAACATCAACAGTGAAAAGGCGACTCCGGGATGCTGGCTTTCTAGGCAGAGTTCCTCTGTCCACTGTGTGTTCTTTTGCTTAATCTTTTCTTTTTATTGACCAGTCTGAGATATGGCTTTTTCTTTGCAACTCTGCCTATTGTAAGTCTTCAGGTATCAGGTCTCACGTGTGTTTCACCACTGTGAAACCCCTGTGAAACTCTGAACTCAGGTGCTTCTCTCCTGTGTGCACCAGTATTGAGACTGCTCTCTCTCATTGTGTCACTGTCATAAAGGCAGCTTAGAAATTAGAATTTAATTGCATGTTTAGTTCAGGATGAGATGCTGACACCCTCCCTCGTCCCTACTAAAAGCTGTAAAAACATTATGTTGATTGAAAGAGTTTTGTCCAATGTCCCTCTACGCTACGCGTGTTCGCGGTCGCGCACCTCTTCAAAGACTGTCGCTCAAAATAAATATCATGCAGCGCAGAGACGCAAGAGACAGATTGATCTTCACTGAGTTCCTTTACTAGTTTGGACTATATATATCAACGTTTTTTCTGTGATCGAATCAACCTTATATCAGCCCCTTTTCAATGCAACAAAACAAAACAAATCTAATTTTACAAGATTGAGTCTGTGATTATGTTGTAGGCAGAGCCAGAGCACAACGGAGTAGAATTCTATTGTCTGGGGTAGCCCACGAGTGGTCTTTCAATCACCTGGGAGTGAAGGCGCTTTTCAGATCAGAGCGCAGAGTCGCGCCTGTGCACATTTGTTGATAATCTTTGCTAGTTAGCGAGTTATTCGCCCAGTAATAGATAAGTATAGGTCGGCAATGGGGAGTTACTGCATTCCGATAAGAGCACACAACGCGTCAGACAACAACATTGACGAATACGCTGATTCGGTGTGCGAGTTCATTAGAACGTGCGTTGAAGATGTCGTTCCCATAGCAACGATTAAAACATTCCCTAACCAGAAACCGTGGGTTGATGGCAGCATTTGTGTGAAACTGAAGGCGTGAACCACTGCTTTTAATCAGGGCAAGGTGTCTGGTAACATGACTGAATACAAACAGTGCAGCTATTCCCTCCGCAAGGCTATCAAACAAGCTAAGCGCCAGTACAGAGACAAAGTAGAATCTCAATTCAACGGCTCAGACACAAGAGGCATGTGGCAGGGTCTACAGTCAATCACGGACTACAAGAAGAAACCCAGCCCAGTCACAGACCAGGATGTCTTGCTCCCAGGCAGACTAAATAACTTTTTTGCCCGCTTTGAGGACAATACAGTGCCACTGACACGGCCTGCAACGAAAACATGCGTCTCTCCTTCACTGCAGCCGAAGTGAGTAAGACATTTAAACGTGTTAACCCTCGCAAGGCTGCAGGCCCAGACGGCATCCCCAGCCGCGCCCTCAGAGCATGCGCAGACCAGCTGGCCGGTGTGTTTACGGACATATTCAATCAATCCCTATACCAGTCTGCTGTTCCCACATGCTTCAAGAGGGCCACCATTGTTCCGGTTCCCAAGAAAGCTAAGGTAACTGAGCTAAACGACTACCGCCCCGTAGCACTCACATCCGTCATCATGAAGTGCTTTGAGAGACTAGTCAAGGACCATATCACCTTCACCCTACCTGACACCCTAGACCCACTCCAATTTGCTTACCGCCCAAATAGGTCCACAGACGATGCAATCTCAACCACACTGCACACTGCCCTAACCCATCTGGACAAGAGGAATACCTATGTGAGAATGCTGTTCATCGACTACAGCTCGGCATTCAACACCATAGTACCCTCCAAGCTCGTCATCAAGCTCGAGACCCTGGGTCTCGACCCCCCCCTGTGCAACTGGGTACTGGACTTCCTGACGGGCCGCCCCAGGTGGTGAGGGTAGGCAACAACATCTCCTCCCCGCTGATCCTCAACACTGGGGCCCCACAAGGGTGCGTTCTGAGCCCTCTCCTGTACTCCCTGTTCACCCACGACTGCGTGGCCACGCACGCCTCCAACTCAATCATCAAGTTTGCGGACGACACAACAGTGGTAGGCTTGATTACCAACAACGACGAGACGGCCTACAGGGAGGAGGTGAGGGCCCTCGGAGTGTGGTGTCAGGAAAATAATCTCACACTCAACGTCAACAAAACTAAGGAGATGATTGTGGACTTCAGGAAACAGCAGAGGGAACACCCCCCCATCCACATCGATGGAACAGTAGTGGAGAGGGTAGCAAGTTTTAAGTTCCTCGGCATACACATCACAGACAAACTGAATTGGTCCACTCACACAGACAGCATCGTGAGGAAGGCGCAGCAGCGCCTCTTCAACCTCAGGAGGCTGAAGAAATTCGGCTTGTCACCAAAAGCACTCACAAACTTCTACAGATGCACAATCGAGAGCATCCTGGCGGGCTGTATCACCGCCTGGTATGGCAACTGCACCGCCCTCAACCGTAAGGCTCTCCAGAGGGTAGTGAGGTCTGCACAACGCATCACCGGGGCAAACTACCTGCCCTCCAGGACACCTACACCACCCGATGCTACAGGAAGGCCATAAAGATCATCAAGGACATCAACCACCCGAGCCACTGCCTGTTCACCCCGCTGTCATCCAGAAGGCGAGGTCAGTACAGGTGCATCAAAGCTGGGACCGAGAGACTGAAAAACAGCTTCTATCTCAAGGCCATCAGACTGTTAAACAGCCACCACTAACATTGAGTGGCTACTGCCAACACACTGTCAATGACACTGACTCTACTCCAGCCACTTTAATAATGGGAATTGATGGGAAATGATGTAAATATATCACTAGCCACTTTAAACAATGCTACCTTATATAATGTTACTCACCCTACATTATTCATCTCATATGCATACGTAGATACTGTACTCTATATCATCGACTGCATCCTTATGTAATACATGTATCACTAGCCACTTTGACTATGCCACTTGGTTTACATACTCATCTCATATGTATATACTGTACTCAATATCATCTACTGTATCTTGCCTATGCTACTCTGTACCATCACTCATTCATATATCCTTATGTACATATTCTTTATCCCCTTACACTGTGTATAAGACAGTAGTTTTTTGGAATTGTTAGTTAGATTACTTGTTTGTTATTACTGCATTGTCGGAACTAGAAGCACAAGCATTTCGCTACACTCGCATTAACATCTGCTAACCATGTGTATGTGACAAATAAAATTTGATTTGATTTGATTTGAACGTGTAGGCTACATTTGGGCCGGGTTTGCGTACAATGGTCAGGGTTCGCACATAATGAGCAGGGTTCGCACAGAATGAGCAGGGTTCACACACAATGGTCAGGGTTCGCACATAATGAGCAGGGTTCGCACAGAATGAGCAGGGTTCACACACAATGGTCAGGGTTCGCACATAATGAGCAGGGTTCGTACATAATGAGCAGGGTTCGCACATAATGGTCAGGGTTCACACATAATGAGCAGGGTTCACACACAATGTTAGTCAGCCTACCTGGTGGTGGGTCAGCCCGTGTCTGCCGCAACTCTGACTACTGTTAGTCAGCCTGCCTGGTGGTGGGTCAGCCCGTGTCTTTTTAATTATATGCGCTAAACATTTAGCTAGAATTGGTGCATTTACAACACTGAAATGTAAGGGGCCGCCAATTTTTTAAATGGAATGGATCTTTATATAACGGAAAATAACGGTCCTCTTGAGCCCTGGAGTTTTCCTGGACTTTAATTGCATTTAAGAAGTTCCTCCTCAGTAACTTGGCTTCACATGAGTCTTTCTGTACAGATGTTAATTTGACATTATTAATAGAAAAAAATCCATAAAATTATCTTCGGTTAGAGGAGATGGAGGAGACTGAAACGAAACCATATGCTTAAAGTACTTTTGCTTCCTCTTTCAAAATATAATTTGTTGAATCATGGACGAAGTTTCAGTAAATTATTTTAGGTAGCATTTCTATGTTGAAGATAAAAACATAATTTGGTGCATCCCCCCCCCCCCATATTCCATCCAGGTTGCTTTATTTTTATAATACAGTATATTACACTTGATGTTTCTTTAATAAGTTCCTCCATTTCTCTTTGTTTTTCCTCTGACTTATTCTGTGCCTCTATAGTACAGTTTTTATTGCTATCTATCTGTACTGTTAGTCCTTCTATATCCTTTGTTAATATGGACTCTTTTGATCTAAATTGCTTTTGTTTTATAGATGAGTACTGAATTGCATGGCCTCTAAAGGCCCATTTAAAAGTGTCTCATACAATACGGGGATCTGCTGTACCTATGTCGGAAAAGTTCAGTTATAAATTACTATGTCCTTGTTAAAAATATGTTATCATTCAATAGGCTCTGATTAAATTTCCAATATCCTCTCCCACGTGGAAATTCTGTAAGAGAAATGTATATGCCAATTATCTGATTGTCCGACTGCATTCTGTCCCCTATCAACACTTTTTAACTTTTGGTGCCGACGAGAATAACATAAGAAAGTAGTCAAGACGACTAGCTTGATTGAGCCTCTGCCATGTATATCTCACGAGGTCTGGATATTTAAGCCTCCATATATCCAACAGTGTCCATGACATTCGTGATTTCCTTAAGTGCATATCTCCCACCATAACAATATAATATTGTATTGCTTGTAGGGTTGATAATTTATTATATATATTTTCTAAGAAACGTGGATCATTATTATTTGGTCCGTAAAGGTTAATGAGCTATATCTGTTTATGTCCAATAACATATTTAAAATCATCCATCTACCTTGAGGATCTGTTTTGACAATTTGCACATTCAGATCAAAATGACTGTTAATTAATATCATCACCCCTTTAGAGTTTCTTCACCCATTTGAGAAGTATATTTCACTCCCAGTCCTTTTCCCATACAACTTCATCTAAAATTGTTGAATGAGTTTCCTGTGAAAAATAGATATTATATTCCTTCTCTTTAAGACAGCTGTATCCCAGAGGATGTGGTTTCATTAGGAATCCCAGTCATTCTCAGTAGATGTTGCTCCCTTCTCAGATTCAGCTGCGACTATCTCTGTATTCAGTACTAGAATCTTACAAATTGTTTGGGTACATAAACATTCATAAACATCCCCCATTTCAAAACATTTTCTCCCTACTGAACACTACCCAGACCACACTTTAGTGGAACAACCGGGAAAGGAAGGTCCCACAGTGAAAAAAGGCTTGCTCGCTCTGCTGGCTTTGTTTTGTGACTGCCATGTAACAGTCTCTGAATGGGAGAACTTGCACAAAGCAGCCAAATATACACACTTCACTATTCCAACTTATTGAGTATTGTGGAATCTTTCCAGAAATAACATGAAGTACTATCATATTATCATTATTATTTAATGGACTGGGAGACGTGTAGTACAACCAAGGCCTAATTTAAATTGATAGTAGCCTCTAATATCTTAAATGTTTTTAAAAAACGCACAGGAAACTGTAGCTTCAAACAAAAACGAGGCGTTTGGATGTATTTTTATTTGCTGTTCTAAGCCAAAATGTCTGGAATTGGAACTGTTTCTGGTCTCTGATTTCTTTCCCAGAAACAGTTCAAGACTCTCTGAGACTGAAGAAAAAAACCTGCATTTTCAGTCTTCAGAAATGACGTATTGTGTTACCTTACTCTGCGACTGTTCTGTTCACCCTGTTCGTCTCACTCTGGACGTAGTTGGCAGTGAGCTGTGAATTTACAGTAGCTGTCAATGACATACCCAGTCAGTATCAGGATCATATCAAAAGAGCATTTCATTGGCAGTAGTTATGAACATACACCCATCCCATAATTCA
>NC_056447.1:49733164-49825664 GCF_018296145.1 Oncorhynchus tshawytscha | reverse complement strand
AGAGTTACACATGGAGTAAAACAAACATACAGTCAATAATACAGTATAAACAAGTCTATATACAATGTGAGCAAATGAGGTGAGAAGGGAGGTAAAGGCAAAAAAAGGCCATGGTGGCAAAGTAAATACAATATAGCAAGTAAAACACTGGAATGGTAGATTTGCAGTGGAAGAATGTGCAAAGTAGAAATAAAAATAATGGGGTGCAAAGGAGCAAAATAAATAAATACAATACAAATAAATACAGTAGGCAAAGAGGTAGTTGTTTGGGCTAAATTATAGGTGGGCTATGTACAGGTGCAGTAATCTGTGAGCTGCTCTGACAGCTGGTGCTTAAAGCTAGTGAGGGAGATATGTGTTTCCAGTTTCAGAGATTTTTGTAGTTCGTTCCAGTCATTGGCAGCAGAGAACTGGAAGGAGAGGCGGCCAAAGAATGAATTGGTTTTGGGGGTGACCAGAGAGTTATACCTGCTTGACGCGTGCTACAGGTGGGTGATGCTATGGTGACCAGCGAGCTGAGATAAGGGGGGACTTTACCTAGCAGGGTCTTGTAGATGACATGGAGCCAGTGGGTTTGGCGACGAGTATGAAGCGAGGGCCAGCCAACGAGAGCGTACAGGTCGCAATGGTGGGTAGTATATGGGGCTTTGGTGACAAAACGGATGGCACTGTGATAGACTGCATCCAATTTGTTGAGTAGGGTATTGGAGGCTATTTTGTAAATGACATCGTCGAAGTCGAGGATTGGTAGGATGGTCAGTTTTACAAGGGCATCTTTGGCAGCATGAGTGAAGGCTGCTTTGTTGCGAAATAGGAAGCAAATTGAAGCCAGTTGAAGAGCATGCATTTAGTTTTACTTGTATTTAAGAGCAATTGGAGGCCACGGAAGGAGAGTTGTATGGCATTGAAGCTTGCCTGGAGGGTTGTTAACACAGTGTCCAAAGAAGGGCCAGAAGTATACAGAATGGTGTCGTCTGCGTAGAGGTGGATCAGAGACTCACCAGCAGCAAGAGCGACATCATTGATGTATACAGAGAAGAGAGTCGGTCCAAGAATTGAACCCTGTGGCACCCCAATAGAGACTGCCAGAGGTCCGGACAGCAGACCCTCCGATTTGACACACTGAACTCTATCAGAGAAGTAGTTGGTGAACCAGGCGAGGCAATCATTTGAGAAACCAAGGCTGTCGAGTCTGCCGATGAGGATGTGGTGATTGACAGAGTCGAAAGCCTTGGCCAGATCAATGAATACGGCTGCACAGTAATGTTTCTTATCGATGGCGGTTAAGATATCATTTAGGACCTTGAGCGTGGCTGAGGTGCACCCATGACCAGCTCTGAAACCAGATTGCATAGCAGAGAGGGTATGGTGATTCGAAATGGTCGGTAATCTGTTTGTTGACTTGGCTTTCGAAAACCTTAGAAAGGCAGGGTAGGATAGATATAGGTCTATAGCAGTTTGGGTCAAGAGTGTCCCCCCTTTGAAGAGGGGGATGACCGCAGCTACTTTCCAATCTTTGGGAATCTCAGATGACACGAAAGAGAGGTTGAACAGGCTAGTAATAGGGGTGGCAACAATTTCAGCAGATAATTTTAGAAAGAATGGCTCTAGATTGTCTAGCCCGGCTGATTTGTAGGGGTCCAGATTTTGCAGCTCTTTCAGAACATCAGCTGACTGGATTTGGGAGAAGGAGAAATGGGGAAGGCTTGGGCGAGTTGCTGTAGGGGGTGCAGTGCTGTTGATCGGGGTAGGGGTAGCCAGGTGAAAAGCATTGCCAGCCGTAGAAAAATGCTTATTGAAATTCTCAATTATAGTGGATTTATCAGTGGTGACAGTGTTTCCTATCTTCAGTGCAGTGGGCAGCTGGGAGGAGGTGTTCTTATACTTTACAGTGTCCCTGAACTTTTTTGAGTAGGGTCTGTTTTTAGTTTTTAGCCACCTCGTGCGTTTCCGTTGGTAGGATTAGTGGGGTTCCATGTGGTAGAGGGGATCAATCCAATTCACAAAAAAAAATATATAGTTATAGAGGCCAAAGAAAAAAGAAAAAAAATTGTCCGATAGATCTATTCAGATAGCAGCCGATAAGATAGCTAACGATTAGCGGACCGCAGATGGGCGTTCAGGTAACGTCGCGACGGAGGAGCCAGCTGGATAACTCCCTTGGGTAGATAACGTCGGTAGTCCAGTTGTGAAGGCCCGGTGGGGCTCCGGGTTGGCAGTAAAACGGGTCCGGATAGGTGACTGCAGCCCAGGAGTGATTGATGGAACTCTTCAGCTGGCTAGCTCCGGAATAATTGATGTTTGCTCCGGGATCGACGTAAGTAGGAGAGAAAAATAGGTCTGGTATGTTCCAGTCCAAGCCGAGCTGTACAAAACTGGCAATAGATTTTCGAGCTAAAGGATAACTGATGACCACAAACCGTTGAGTGATTCTTGTATCCTTAGGAGTGTCAACCCAGAGCTCTGATGTGAGAAAAGCAGGGTTTTCTCACAGTCCCCTGCTTAGTTCAGTGTATCCAGGTGGAACAGAGGATAGGCTCTGAGGAATATATGGAACAAGCATGTTGTGCAGCAGGTCATGATCATTCTGTACATTCTGTACGCTATTGTGTGATAACGTTCAGCTTGGATTTTCCCATGTAGGAAATATTATGACCTTAGGTAAATACACTTTGTAATAGTACCAACACTAGTTGTTAATCAATCAATCGATCAATGTCACAAGGTGTTTTACAGTAAACCAGCCAGGAAGCAGTAAAGTAATGACATCAGCATACAGGATGTGAACAATGTGATATGGATATATATATAGTGGATGAGACGTTCTCCTCTGAGCTAAGTAAGAGTTTTCTGATCTCTGTGCCAAACTCATCCCTGCCGCTGGGCATGCACTGGTAAACCTCAGTCAGTATTGGCATGCACACACTCGCTTGCATTCGAGCACCCAGGAGAACTGGAGAACTGTTGCCAGACAGCTTTGGGCCAGTCCCTCAGTCATTTCCTGGTTAGTTTCAGCAGTGTTGATCCTCAGCCAAACCGGACTGACTGACTGACTAATTGACTGACTGACTCCACACTAGAATGAATCCGATCGCCTGTTTTTGTCTGCACCTTTTAAAGGGAATGTTTCTGTTGCTTTGCTCTTCCATTAAAGAACAGGTTGGCTGTGCTGTTTAGAGAGCTAGGTCTCCTTCTCTGTGTGTGTCTCCAGTCTGCAGAATAGCTCTGGCCTCTGTCAGAGCTCACTCCCGTGGGTCTGGGATGCAGCCGCTCTGCTCCTCTCCTGCAGACTGGAAAGGACTGTACTCCTCTCCTCTCTCCTCTCCCCTCCCCTCCCTCCCTGCCTCCTTCCCTCACTATTTTTGTTAGGTAAATAGCTGCCACTCTTATCTCCCTCTCTCTGCCTTATTCCATATGCTTCTTGTCAGTCTGGTAGCTTCCCACTGGACACAGACGTCAATTCAACGTCTATTCCATGTTGGTTCTACGTAATTTCATTGAAGTGAAGTGGGATCGATTAAAAGGAAGAGGGAGAGAGAGAGAGAAGGAAGACAAAGAGAGAGGGAGGAGGGAGAGATCGGGAGGAAGAGGGAGAGAGAGAGGGAGTGGGAACGGCGAGAGAGTGAGGAGGAAGAGGGCGAGAGGGAGGAGGAAGAGTAGAAGAATGCAAAACAAGACAAGGGAGTTAAATAAAGAGAAGATTGTCTTTAAATCTTTCCAGTTCTCTCTCACTTTCTCCCTCCCCCTCTATCTTCCTCTCTCTTTCGCTTTTTCTTGTTGTAGGGATAGTGAGGGGGTCACTCTCTCTGGGGGCTCTCTCTCGATCTGACCTCCCACCATTATGGCAGGAAGTACCCATCCATCCATTGTACCTGCTTGCACACTGCTCCGTCCACCTTGCTCTTCAACACGGCGTTGGTGTAGAGGTCCTGCAGATTGTTGCTGTGGAAAACCTGGAGGCTGTCGGGTCTGAACTCTGGGTCCAACATCTTCTCAAGGTTCAGCAACCGGGCCCAAGCCTGAAATATCCTCTTGGCGTTCTTGGTGACGGTGTAGGAAAGGGCCTCGCCTTAAGGCGGGTCGTCAAATTGCCTCTTGTTGACAATCAGAGGAGTGCGGCTGGTGAGCTCTCGATCGAACTCGAGACCCTTCCACAGCGGGGCCCCATCGCCCTGGTGGCTGCAATTGAGACATGCTCCCGGAGAACACCACCAGCGAAGCCGTCCGCGTTGAGCATACCGTACTTGTCCACCACCAGGACAAGTCCACCCATCACTCACTATCCTCCGAGACCTTGTAGTACAGTTTGTTGCAGACGGCACACCTCTACAAGAGTGTCTTGAAGCGGGCCCGGGCTCGGGCGCCCAAGCGTAGCGGAGAATGTTCTGGCCTCTTGATAGTACAGCCTCTCGTAGTATAGCTTGAACTCGGATGGGCTGAGCTTACTGCAAACCAACTTCTCCTTGTAGCCCATGGCTCGGTGGAACGTGATTGGAGTCGCGGCCGGGCATGCTTCGGAAAGCGAGGCCGCTTTCTTGTTGGTCATGGTACTTAGGCACACACTGACTCCCATGGAGGTGAGCCTGCCATACAGCAAGGACAGGGTGTACGACTTGCCGCTGAGCAGTGTCAGAGTCAGCCCCTCCAACCTCATGTACAGGTCAACGGTGTCCGACACCCAGCGCTACTGGGAAGTCAGAGACATGGCCAGCAGAGTCTCCCTGCAGCGGTGATCTTCCCAGCAACTCGGCGAATCCGCCGGCCTCTCCGAAGTTACAGGGGTCATAACGAGTGGTCGTGACAACAAGATGAGACAACAAGATGAGACGTACAATATTTTTTGAGATTGTAGAACGAACCGATGTGTTTGTCTTTTTCCAATATATGGGGTTCACTTCATTGACAATGGGAATTGAATAGAATCTGTTTCTTCTGCTTGGAGTGATGTTGCTCTTGCTCATGCTCTGCAAAGAGTTTGGTGAGCTCCGCGGCAAAAACTGAGCCGGTCGAGGAGTCGGAGGCCAGCTCCCCTTTCCATTTCTCCGTATCGTTCTGAGACAGCGGAGCCAGAGTTTTCTTGTCCTCGATCACAGCCCTGGCGATGTCCCATTGATTCACCTTAAGTTTCGTTCCTGGATGTGTCGCGACGGGAGCCTCGAGCTGACCAAGAGAGTCTCTGATCTGTAGAGCGAGCGCCCTGAAGGGCTCGAAAGCACAGTCCCAGGGAGGATGACCCGACGTTCTACGTGTACTACTCCACCACCATGGCACTGACCCTGAGGGATCTGCTTGTTCAAGATGGTCGTTTCAGTATAGAAGGATACTCGATCAGGTGTGTCTTTGTAACCAACAGCCCCAATAGCCTCGACCTGGATACCCCGTTGATCGACTTGGCCCCGAGTGACATCTACCGGCTGGGGATAGGCATCTCCAGAAACGAGGACCTCTCAAGATGAGACAGACTCTGCAGCTGGGTGAGCCTACAGCATCACTGACCGAAGGTGAGACTACAGCAGAAGCACCAGGGGGTACGGTAACCACCACCTCTTCTCGTAGCTCGGCCCTCTCTCAGACTCGGAGGCCACGGATCCGCTCAAAGTAGAATCTGAGGGGTCTCTAGACGAGTGCATGATGTGCTATGGTGGGAGTATGAACATTGTACTGAAGCCGTGGGGACATCGGATGTGCGCCGGATGCCTAAACGAGTTAAGGATAATCGAGGATAGGGGTAGGTGCCCCCTGTGCAGAGTTCCGGGGAACTAAAATATCAACCTTAGCCGGTTGCGTAGAGACTGTTCAAGGTGTGAGTCGGGCAAGAAGAATCACCTCACAACCTGTGGGCACATTGTGTGTTGCTATGATCAGTGTTCAGTTTGTAAATATCAGATCAGATCGGGAGAACTCTGGAAGATTTATTGATTGGATTTGTTGTTGTTTGGTTTGTTTTTTGTGTTGTATATAGATTGTTTAAAAAATATATATATTTTGCAAATAAAAAGATAAGAAAAATGTATTTTGTTGTTAGAGTATGATTTTACAAGCTTGTACCGCTGTTGAAACTGATGAACACTGTTGATCCAAAGGCAATTCTCACCCAAACTCATTTTAGTTTGTTTTATTTTAGTTAGTTTTTTTGCACATATTACTTTAGCCTCATTGTACTTCTACGACCCCTGTTATAGCTTTAAGCTTTAAGACTGTATATATATCTATATCAATATCATATATATCATATAATATCATATATATAGATATATCATATATATCTATATCAATTCAATTCTGTGTGTTATATCAATTCAATTCTGTATAGATAGTGTTTTATAGTGTTGTATTACTCAAAACAATAAGCTAAATATCTAAACACACACACACACAATAACAATATACATGATATACAATTAAAGACCTGTCTGTCTCAAAAATGTCAAACTGCCCCCAGAGCTACCACTCGATCCCGATACACTCGGCCCCAATACACTCGATCCCGATACACTCGGCCCCAATACACTTGATCCCGATACACTCGGCCCCAATACACTCGATCCCGATACACTCGAATACACTCGATCCCGATACACTGGCCCCAATACACTCGATCCCGATACACTCGGCCCCAATACACTCGATCCTGATACACTCGGCCCCAATACACTCGATCCCGATACACTCGGCCCCAATACACTCGATCCCGATACAATTGGCCCCAATACACTCGATCCGGATACAATTGGCCCCAATACACTTGATCCCGATACAATTGGCCCCAATACACTCGATCCCGATACAATTGGCCCCAATACACTTGATCCCGATACAATTGGCCCCAATACACTCGATCCCGATACAATTGGCCCCAATACACTTGATCCCGATACAATTGGCCCCAATACACTCGATCCCGATACACTCGGCCCCAATACACTTGATCCCAATACACATCATTGCCACATAATGGGGGGTACGTGTTCAGATAGGGACAGATAGTGACCGAGACGTCCCGATGAAAATAGGATATCGGGATAGATTTAGACTTAGACTAGACTTAGACCCAAACGACATCTGTGTTATCCTGAACCCCGGTAGAGGAAGAAAGGAAGCCTTTGGGAAAAAATAAAACCATAATAAGAGTGGGTCAGTCCAGATATTCGTGGTCATTTAAAAAAATCTTTAAACTCTTTCAAATCAAATTTAATTTGTCACATACACATGGTTAGCAGATGCGAGTGTAGCGAAATGCTTGTGCTTCTAGTTCCGACAATGCAGTAATAACCAACGAGTAATCTAACCTAACAATTCCAAAACTACTACCTCACACAAGTGTAAAGGGATAAAGAATATGTACATAAAGATCTATGAATGAGTGATGGTACAGAACGGCATAGGCAAGATACAGTAGATGGTATCGAGTACCGTATATACATATGAGATGAGTAATGTAGGGTATGTAAACAAAGTGGCATAGTTTAAAGTGGCTAGTGATACATGTATTACATAAAGATGCAGTAGATGATATAGAGTACAGTATATACATATACATATGAGATGAGTAATGTAGGGTATGTAAACATTATATTAAGTAGCATTGTTTAATTAAAGTGGCTAGTGATATATTTTACATCAATATCCATCAATTCCCATTATTAAAGTGGCTGGAGTTGAGTCAGTGTGTTGGCAGTAGCCACTCAATGTTAGTGGTGGCTGTTTAACAGTCTGATGGCCTTGAGATAGAAGCTGTTTGTCAGTCTCTCGGTCCCTGCTTTGATGCACCTGTACTGACCTCGCCTTCTGGATGATAGTGGGGTGAACAGGCAGTGGCTCGGGTGGTTGTTGTCCTTGATGATCTTTATGGCCTTCCTGTGACATCGGGTGGTGTAGGTGTCCTGGAGGGCAGGTAGTTTGCCCCCAGTGATGCGTTGTGCAGACCTCACTACCCTCTGGAAAGCCTTACGGTTGTGGGCGGAGCAGTTGCCGTACCAGGCGGTGATACAGCCCGACAAGATGCTCTCGATTGTGCATCTGTAGAAGTTTGTGAGTGCTTTTGGTGACAAGCCGAATTTCTTCAGCCTCCTGAGGTTGAAGAGGCGCTGCTGAGCCTTCTTCACAACGCTGTCTGTGTGGGTGGACCAATTCAGTTTGTCTGTGATGTGTATGCCGAGGAACTTAACACTTACTACCCTCTCCACTATTGTCCCATCGATGTGGATAGGGGGGTGCTCCCTCTGCTGTTTCCTGAAGTCCACAATCATCTCCTTAGTTTTGTTGACGTTGAGTGTGAGATTATTTTCCTGACACCACACTCCGAGGGCCCTCACCTCCTCCCTGTAGGCCGTCTCGTCGTTGTTGGTAATCAAGCCTACCACTGTAGTGTCGTCCGCAAACTTGATGATTGAGTTGGAGGCGTGCAAGGCCACGCAGTCGTGGGTGAACAGGGAGTACAGGAGAGGGCTCAGAACGCAACCTTGTGGGGCCCCGGTGTTGAGGATCAGCGGGGTGGAGATGTTGTTACCTACCCTCACCACCAGGGGGCGGTCTGTCAGGAAGTCCAGGAAGTCCAGTACCCAGTTGCACAGGGCGGGGTCGAGACCCAGGGTCTTTAATACTTATGTGTAAGTTTCCGCATCGATGGAGACATCAATCGAGACATCTGTTTACAAAACATCTGAGGCTTTTCAGTAAGAAGACACCACAAAAATATGATTTAATTACGTTTTATTATATATTTTTTAATTTCAAAGCACATGTCGTCATTTTTCAAGCATACATAGTGTTAGATTGTACATCATTGATTAATGCTTGATTGTTTTTTAAACAAAGCATATTATTCTGGCCCATAATATAGACAACCAGACTGTATTGTGTGTTCAGGACACCCCAGACTTTCTAGGACGCATATAAGGATATGAAGGTCATCATGGAGACAGTGATCCCAGTGGCGATCAGTATCTTATTATGTGTGTAAGGGCAGGTGTTTGAGAGAGCATCCATTTTTTCATTGTATTCCTTCACGGTCCTTTTTACTGGAAAAAAGAGAAGAGGGTAACAATTAGTTTCAAGTTGATTGCACTGCTGATTGCAGGCCTTGTTAGTGAAAGCTTGGAGATGAGATTCATTTGTAAAAACCACCAAGTTTCATTCATTGTTTAGACACCTACTGGGATAGGAAGCGACCCCACAAAGTAGTTTCACATTATCTTCCTGGTTTCAATATCCTCCTTCTTATCAAGCAAGTGCATTAGGACCAAGTTTTGGAACATATGGTTGTCTAATCTCGGTCTTCTTACATAGTACATAAAACTGGGGTATCAATACACACTCTGTCTCGATACACAGGTCCCTATGTATAGCCTAGAAACTCGGTCTCGCTGCATATCCTAGAAACTAGGTCTCGATACATATGCAAGATATCCGAGAGACTCGGTCTCGATATATATCCGAGAGACTCTGTCTCGATATATATCCGAGAGACTCGGTCTCGATATATATCCGAGAGACTCGGTCTCGATATATATCCGAGAGACTCGGTCTCGATATATATCCGAGAGACTCGGTCTCGATATATATCCGAGAGACTCGGTCTCGATATATATCCGAGAGACTCGGTCTCGATATATATCCGAGAGACTCGGTCTCGATATATATCCGAGAGACTCGGTCTCGATATATATCCGAGAGACTCGATCTCGATATATATCCGAGAGACTCGGTCTCGATATATATCCGAGAGACTCGGTCTCGATATATATCCGAGAGACTCGGTCTCGATATATATCCGAGAGACTCGGTCTCGATATATATCCGAGAGACTCGGTCTCGATATATATCCGAGAGACTCGGTCTCGATATATATCCGAGAGACTCGGTCTCGATATATATCCGAGAGAATCAATCTCGATATATATCCGAGAGACTCGGTCTCGATATATATCCGAGAGACTCGATCTCGATATATATCCGAGAGAGACTCGATATATATCCGAAGAGACTCGGTCTCGATATATATCCGAGAGACTCGGTCTCGATATATATCCGAGAGACTCGGTCTCGATATATATCCGAGAGACTCGGTTTTGATACATATCCGAGAGACTCATAGCCAAGAGAATCAATCCCGATACATTGCCTAGAAACTCGGTCTCGATATATATCCAAGAGACTCGGTTTTGATGCATAGCCAAGAGACTCATAGCCAAGAGAATCGATCCCGATACATAGCCTAGAAACTCGGTCTCGATACTGTGGCAGACCAGGGGGTTTGGTCAAGACGTTTACGCAGATCAGACATGGACAGAGTAGGATTAACTCAGTTTCAAGGGTGTTTATTTAAATAATAAATCAAAAGAAAAGGATAGGTATCCCCCATGAGACCCTCTCCGGGATACCATCTTCTGGGCTCCGGGTCTTACTGTATCCCCCATGAGACCCTCTCCGGGATACCATCTTCTGGCTCCGGGTCTTACTGTATCCCCCATGAGACCCTCTCCGGGATACCATCTTCTGGGCTCCGGGTCTTACTGTATCCCCCATGAGACCCTCTCCGGGATACCATCTTCTGGGCTCCGGGTCTTACTGTATCCCCCATGAGACCCTCTCCGGGATACCATCTTCTGGGCTCCGGGTCTTACTGTATCCCCCATGAGACCCTCTCCGGGATACCATCTTCTGGGCTCCGGGTCTTACTGTATCCTGTCGGGCACAAAAACTGAACTCCCTCCTTTCAGCTCGGACACCGTCTTCAACTATACAGAAGTCACCTTTCTTCCTCCCTGTCCCTTTCCTTGTATGTTGCCCTTCTGGCAGCTTTATGGGACTCATACAGCTGGTGAGCAACCAACCACCAACCACAATCAGCCCCAATTAGTCCTGGCCGGAGAGGCCCTTCGAGACCTGGCACGTTCAGCAGAGGGGGCCATCGCCTCGTGGTGTAGACTCCGTTTGCCACCAGGCCTCGATGAATCTCCCCCTGGTGGCTGACCTGCTGTACGCCACAATACATATCCAAGAGACTCAGGTCTAAAAACCCCATGAGACATGGTACATTCAGTGTTTTACAAATACACACAAATACACACGAGTCTTGAGGCGTTGAACCCCGAGAACACGGCGGAACACTAATAGTCATGGACGAACCTGTAGAAAAAGCTACTGCCATCCTCCGACTCAATGCGTTATTCTGCCAGAATTCACGTCTTTTTTACCTCCTGCTTCCTCATTTCCCAGTAGTGAGTAGACTCCATGTTCTCCACGCTTAGCAGCTGGGCGTGTAAACCGATCGTCTCGGGGGGGAGCGCCGGTCCGTGACCACTATGTCGCCGAGCAGCTGGGGGTAGCACCAGAACCGACGGTCTCGGGGACTGCGCTTCACTGGCGGAGGGCCGGTGACCACTATGTGACTGTGAGCTGTGGCTTGGTCGGGCGTGGGCATAAAGGCGTTCTCTTCCAGTTCTTCGGTGGAGGGACCCAGCAATCCCAGATACTCCAGTACTTGGACGAGGGTCCCGTTTGGCGCTGGTTTAACGTGAGCGGATAAGGCACACTGGGAATCGGAACCACTTGCTTTTTTCTCGATTAGCTTTAAGTAGGCACGCGCAACAAAAGGTATGTCCGCACAGCAGAGTGACAGGGTTCCGGAGACTGTCCAGACACATGCAGCACCTGTAAATGGAGAGGGGAACATCTGCCATCCTCCTGATTGACAAGAACTCCATCTAGCCGTGTCTCCTCTTTTTTTCACACACCCTTGTATAATCTCATACTCCTCGCCTCATATAGAGTGATTTTTTTTTGTAAATGCCTTTTTCCTCCTACAACATACCCGTCCTGCATTACTCATACGCCAGAATATGTTTTTATTTTATACCTCAATTGCACATAATTGGGTTATGTTGGTCGACAATACAAACAATCCCATTTGTTAAAAACCGGAAACCAATTATCTCTAAAATGATGTGTATAAATTCAACCCATGTACGGAGACCGAGTTATGGTCCACCCATGTACGGCGACCGAGTTATGGTCCACCCATGTACGGAGACCGAGTTATGGTCCACCCATGTACGGAGACCGAGTTATGGTCCACCCATGTACGGAGACCGAGTTATGGTCCACCCATGTACGGAGACCGAGTTATGGTCCACCCATGTACGGAGACCGAGTTATGGTCCACCCATGTACGGAGACCGAGTTATGGTCCACCCATGTACAGAGACCGAGTTATGGACCACCCATGTACGGCGACCGAGTTATGCCCCCCTCCGACGGAGGGAGTTTAAGTGTTATATTATGACCCATGGTGAGTTTAAGTGGAGAGTTTTAAAGTGATAAGTTATCAGGTTAGACCCCCCCAGGGCTAAGAGAGGCACATTATAAAATGATCACATTAATAACTTTTAAAAGGCATAATCCTTGAGTATCTCTATGGGGACCTAGTTTCGGGTTGCACACGTATGAGAACCAGATGTTTGCGTAGAAGTACCGCCCCATATTGTCCCTGTAGAGTCACCGCCTCGTGTGTATTTAATTCTCACTTACGCAGAAGTCTAGATCAGTGCACGCCAGAATCTCGAAGTCGACTTACATCGCGGTGTGGATATTGGATAGAGCGGTGTATATAAAAAAAAACATGGAGGGGAGGAATCCCGGAGTACCTGTGTACAAACAACTGCCGTTGTTTATGGCCTTACCATAAGCCAGCTTTTGGCTTCGAGGTGTCTCTGAAAGGTGGTTGGGTGGCTAGAAGCGAGGATTCAACATATAATTAGGGTCGATGCTCACAAACTGAGTACACACAAACGAGCAGTCCTATGATGTTTGTTCTAAATGGGAAATAAAAACACATAACTTCACTTGAAACTGTTTGTCTTTTTAAAAAATCTTTTACTGTTTAACGTTTCAGTACAACAGATGAGAACAAACTGGGCAGCTGTACAAAGTATCCTTACAGGCTTCAGTGTAGAAGGGAATTGCACAGCAACCAAGGAAACACCTGTGGAGGAGGAAGTATACAAAATCAGACCCACCACACAAAAACACCTGCATGACCAGAATGAGGGAAAGGATGCCCACCATAGGGTGGTGTTTATACACCATTGGGTTTATATTACCCTGATTGCAGCCGAATGGTGCGGCAAACATAAGTGAATAGGCTGCGCTTTGAGTGAGTTTGACAGATAATGGATTCAGGTGGGTGACTGCACACAGGTTTACGAATACTGATTTAGGATGAATGTATTATGGAAATGTTCCTCCGGTAGAACAGCCTCTTATCTCTCTAGAGCCCATGGTGGGTTATGCAAGGGCTGTTCCAATTTGGCTGTTCCATCCCAAGGGCTATTCCAATTTGTTTTGGGACAGGGTTTTTATGAGAAAGAGAGAATGACAGATACAAATTACACAGACGGGGGCATGTTTCAGCAGTTGTAGTTGTTTTTATTGAGCTGTGGGCGCCATACATTTAAAGAGCCAAGTATAGCCAGAAAATAACCATCAGCAGCTAGGCCCCAGCCGAGAGTTTTTGCAGCTTTGCATCATAAGACTAAACCGGTCCCCGAATAATCACCTGAGCCTCAGACTGTGGGCTCGAATGTCAATAGAGAAGTATCCCTCACTCCCAAGACCGAAGGGGAGTGCTCTGAGACGACAACTTCCACATTGTCCTCAGGAACGGGCTCAGTGGTGCTCCTGTACGCAGCCCATAGGGCAGATGCCGGAACCCACCTTGCGTCTATCTATGTGACACAGCAGCCTCTTCATCGTCCAATGAACCATGGCTCCCAGGACGATCGCGATCATCAGGACCCCCGATAGTACGGTGAGCCTACGCCAGTCGTCGACGTTGACAACCCTGAGCAGGCCTCCGAATCGATGCAGCACGCGCATCCGGAAGCCGAGGAGAGAACACGGCAAGCCTCAATGTCTGTGCCGGACATTGATGAACGACCAGATGGTACAGATCGGGATGAGCAGCCTGTCCTTTTCACCCGGTTTGGTACCAGCGTGAGACTCAGGCAGGGAATTAACCAGCAGTTTGTGTTATGTTCAAGGAGGGGAGATACTCCACTAGACAACGGGGACCAAAGAAAAGATTACTACAACAACGACGATAACTCTAGGGCAATCTCGTAAAGACTGAGTCATGATCCACTACAAGACAGTCTCTGCCAAGCTGAACTCTGCATGCTTTGTGAAGCTGGGAGAGGATACTCAGAACGCAAAGCTAGAAGAGGGCGCTCTGAGGGCGTCGGACTTGGTTTCTAAGGAGCTGGGTTAATTAACCGACACAGAGTCCCAGAAAGAAGAGAGAACGTAGGACGAGAGAGAGCCAGACTTGATTTTTGAGGAGCTGGGAGAATTACCCATCCCTGATGAGTTCGCCATGCCGGACTTGCTGTGGGGAAGCTGATCGTATAAGTACGAGGCCATCAGCTTCAAGTCTCTGAGAAATAATGTCATCAGCGCAGTCGGCCTAAACCCGATCGACAGAGTGCTAGAGCAACAGTTTAACACATTCAGAGTGGAGAACAATGTGCCGATCCACGGATCAGTTTCTCACAAGGCGGGCATATACATCCGGTCGATGTTGCTTTATGGAAAAACGGAGGGCTTGAGAACAACTTCATCAAAGACTGCGCATGACCCCGAATGGGTCAGAGCTGTGTCTCGTCAGGGTGCCAACCCATGGTTTGGGGAACAGCCCCTGAAAAGTGAGGACATTCCTGTGTTCACTAGAATCGACCAACAAAAGGTGTTGGAAAAAGAACGGCTGATGGCTAGGATTTTTAACAAGAGCCCCGTCATCATCGACGGCGGTGACAGTGATAGCGACTGGGGATCGAGGCCAGGCTCGCTGGTGGCCGATTTCGACGACGGCCAACAGCAACAGCAAAAGAACACAGAGTCGGAGGACGGTCCATCCGAGCTGCTGAAAGCGATTGGCCCGTGTGGTATGCTAGCATGATATGCTAACCAAGTGACGACACGTCCGTCGACTATATGCACCGAGAAATACAATGCTTGTCGTAATGACACCGCCTCGCCCAGGATAAAATCTCTGTCCTTGGTTTCCTCGAGGACCAACGCGGCAAGGACGAGGTGAGACTTGACCAAAACGGCGGTGTCAGGAGCTCTGTACACAGTCACGTTGGACGAGCCCGCTCTCAACTTACGACACGTTCGATAACAAACGTGTTGGCTTTCAGGAATGAGCAGGTCAGGTGTTTTGCCTCCATAGACTTAGCGGAGACCGTCAACGATGTGATAGCCCATAGGTTGGCCAAGACTCAAGCAGCGTCCTCGGTTTTTCAGAAGCTCACTAAAAATCCACTGACTAAGATCGCAGGAAAGCTTTCGTCTTTGCCCAGAGTCTGGAGGCGGTTGATCTCGGGCAACGCTCGCCCCCTGAACTACTACGGGCTGGTGCGATCGACACAGCAGCTCCTCAGTATGATCTTTAAGCCTCTGGGTCACACGTTTGTTCCACTGATGCTGGTAGACATCACAATAACTAACGGTACAGCTGGAAGAAGCTAGACTTGTACTGGAGGACGCTGGGACTATGTTGAATATGACAACGCTGGGTCGGGCTAGGCTACATGCGGCGGTCTTTTTCAGCGTGCCGAGCGTCGTCGACTATTACGGCTCATTGGGGAACTACTACTTACTATTGGAAAATGATCTGAATTTGATGTACAGCGCCTTGGAGATGCCCGTCGCGAAGGCAGTGGTGGCCTGTCCGCCGATGGTGACCGTAAAGAACAAGTTGGACCTGCATCGAGCCGCAGACTACGATAACAACTATACCGAATCATCAAAACGCACACGACTTGTCTGAAATTGACCTGTTTGTAGACATCCCCCTCCAAGAGATTTTTCTGTGCTTCGCAATGTCACAGGAGATATGCATAGCGCACGCACACTACGATTGCGAGACAGACAACAAGGGAGCAGACTCGCATATGTCGATTGCTGCGCAATACAGGCAGGGGGACCGAGCTCCTTCGGAGCCGTGAGCTAGCAGAGACGTTTTGCAACAGGATCTACTGGCAAGACGTTTAATGAAACTGGCGTTAACCGGCCCTGCTTGAACCCAACCTTGCAGCGGATAAGGTTGTGTCTCTAGGTATTTCGTTAGTGTCCAGGCCTCAGGGTACACTATCAACTCAGATGAAATGCGGGAAGTTCAGAGTGCCAAGAGTCAAAATGAAGAGACTAGGAAGTTTAAGTCACCATGGTATCGCGTACTATCCGTGCAGGGAGCAGGGTGTATGTACCGAGACTACAGCTATAGTTGGGGTAGGAGATTCTGCCGTGAGGGCGTATGTGGTGACGACAAGAGCATCCCGCTCTCAGCAGGAATGGCTCGAGTCTGGTGATATGATTTTGTACATGAATGTGCCGGTCAACACCGATGGAAAGAAGATACTGATCGCTCAGAAGGACTTCCCGGGAGCGATTCTCGTCAACGGTGTGTTTGACATTGTCGGTAGCACAAAAGCACCCACTGTCTTTCTGCTCACCGGTACCACCGCAAGGGGTTGGCTTCTGGGAGGAAAACTTGGTGACGTCCTCATGATTCGCGGGCGGGTACCTCAGCTGTAGGTCGAGGTGTCAAGGCAAGTCATGGGTGGGGGGGATCAACATCCTTCTGGAGGAAATAGAAGTTCTGTCTGCCATCGGCAGTCCCACCAAACTCTCGGTAGGAGGGCATTTGGGGAACGCTGCCGTCGGTCCTGACAGCGAGGTACGGGCGAGGACCGAATCGGCTATGAGTCTGGTCGAAGTCGGATCTCGCACGACGGTGACATTCGAAGAAGTGACAACGTGACTGTGTACACCGCCATTTTGGTCAAGTCTCACCTCGTCCTTGCTGCGTTGGTCCTCGAGGAAACAGAGGATGGAGATTTTATCCTGGACAAGGCGGTGTCGATACAACAAGCTTTGGATTTCTCAGTGCATACAGCCGACGGACGCATCGTCACTTGGTCAAAGCTAGTGGACGGTTGGAGCAAGAACGGCTTTTTCAACACCACCGCCGCTGATTATGGTCGTTGGGACACTGAGGCGGGGGTGTGGAAAAACGCAATGGAGAAACACAACCTGGACAGCTGCCTATCCATAAACGGATCGCAATCTCTGTTGGTCACCTCGGCGCCGATGTCGATCGATCTCACTGGAGAAGGAGCTGGCCGAGATGGAAGTGGTCGTCAAGGGGCCTAGGCCTGAGGTGGCTTTCGATTCTCCCGAACCACACCAGACCTCCGCCACCGTGACGCTGCGATCGTACGAGTACGGCGAGACACTAGACGTCAAACTTCACCTCGATGAGTTTCGTGTTTCTAAGTGTCATTATTTATTGTATCTTTTGTATAATCTCAGATATTGCGGCACACATAGTTTAGACTCTCCCTCGGAAACAGAGGAATCTGAGATTGGAACCAGAAAAGGAGTCCTTGTCGTACCAAACTCCGACAGATTACACGGTTCGTACAAACTCAGACGGACTTGTACATGAGATACCTTCGGCCTCTTTGTCAGTTTAGGGACTCTCAGACTCCGGGACTCATTTGGTGCAAACTGTCCTCAACAGACTCCAAAGTTTTACCATCTCTCCCCTTGGAGATGACCAAGTTGGAACTGCCGAGTACACTCGGGCTCATATTAGAGACTTGGTCTCCGATGAGCGCCTGAGGCTGCTTCCTGTGTTCTTCCTCCTACAGCTGTAAGACATCACCCACGCCTATTGTCTCCCAGACAGGTAACACACTGGAACACACTGTAGAAATAGAGGATACTGTATTCCATCACACTGTCATTAGGTCTACACTTCATGTTATTGAATGTCAAATATGGCATCACAGGAGGTTGGTGGCACCTTAAATGGAGAGGACAAGCTCGCGGTAATGGCTGGAGCGGAATGGGTGGAGCGGAATGGGTGGAGCGGAATAGGTGGAGCGGAATGGCTGGAACGGAATGGGTGGAACGGAATGGGTGGAGCGGAATGGCTGGAGCGGAATGGCTGGAGCGGAATGGCTGGAGCGGAATGGGTGGAGCGGAATGGCTGGAGCGGAATGGCTGGAGCGGAATGGCTGGAGCGGAATGGGTGGAACGGAATGGCTGGAGCGGAATGGGTGGAGCGGAATGGCTGGAGCGGAATGGGTGGAGCGGAATGGCTGGAGCGGAATGGGTGGAGCGGAATGGCTGGAGCGGTATCAAGTACAGTACATCAAACACATTCCACTGGGGCCGTTCCAGCCATTATTATGAGCTGTCCTCCCTTCAGCAGCCTCCTGTGTATAGCATCCTCAAAATGATTATGTAAGCAGTGGGCACACAGCGCTTCACAGGTCAAAATCAAATAAAGTAGAGAGACTGGGAAAAGTTAAACATGTTAGGTGATTGTACATGTACTGTATTGCTAACAGTGGCGCTCCCGAGTGGCGCAGCAGTCTAAGGCACTGCATCTCAGTGTTAGAGGCGTCACTATAGACACCCTGGTTCGAAACCTGGCTGTATCACAACCGGCTGTGATTAGGAGCCCCATAGGGCGGCGGGCAATTGGCCCAGCGTCTTCCGTGTTTGTTCTTAACTGACTTGCCTAGTTAAATGAAGGTAAAACATTTAAATAAAAAAGCTGTGTTATATTGACACAAAGTTCCTTATTAGAAAATGGTTACCATCATAGTTAGAGCAGTAAAAATAAATGTTTTGTCATACCCGTGGTATACGGTCTGATATGGCATGGCTTTCAGCCAATCAGCATTCAGGCCTTGAACCACCCAGTTTTTAAGTTTATCCTATCCTATATGGTTGTGGACACACTGTGGACATGGAATAAAGATGCTATCAGGCAAGATGTTCAATACCTTTTTGGCTCCCATTCCCTCGTTTTTATTAAATGTGGCATCCTCCTAAATGAGAATCTATTGTTAACTGTCTCGTCTGGTTAAATAAATGTTAAATAAACTCCTGATAAAATGTCTACTTTCCTATCCACAGACCAACCAGGATGTGAGATCCGCCATGTCTCCATTCTCAGAACTGCCTGAGACCCCCAGCATCCGCAACATCAAGACCATGTGGGAGAAAGGCAACGGTGTGGGGGCCACAGAATGCCCCAAAGCTATGAATAAGGTAAGGGACTAGAGGAGAGGGAGAGAGAGGGGGCGGTGGGGGGGTGATGGAGTGATGGAGAGAGAAAGAGAGAGTGAGGACAGACAGACAGACCGACAGACTTAACCTTAAATATTCAGAGTTAATACCTAAACTCAACCTTAAAAATTCAGAGTTAATGTCTAAACTTAACCTTACATATTCAGAGTTAATACCTAAACTTAACCTTACATATTCAGAGTTAGTGCCTAAACTTAACCTTAAACACTTATACATTTTGAGGAACATGGATGAACGTCTTATTCTGGCATGAGACTGTGAGATCTGGTAGTGGTAGCTACAGGAACATAGACCTGTCTACTACACTAGTGTAAACAAGTTGAAATAGGATTTGTATACACATCATGTCAAACGTGTCTCCTCCAGTTCAGAAGAAGGACCAAGTGAGCAGTAGAAGAATGATAGCGCTGTGGCAGGTGGCATCGAGCCAACATAACTTCCTGGTTCTGCCCTCACCCCACCAGCCACTCTGAGGCAATATTTCACCTTGCTTGGCTCTTATGGGTTCAAGGTTATCTTACCGCTGGTAGAGTACATCATGGCATATATAAGTGTGTAAACAGCGTCTCAAGGGGACGTTGTAGATCTTGGTGACATTGTGACGCTGTCCCTATTTGACCAATCAGAGAGCGGCTCCCTCTGGAGTTCTGTTTAAGACGAGAACAAAAGGTCAAGTCTCCCTCTGGAGTTCTGTTTAAGACTAGAACAAAAGGTCAAGTCTCCCTCGAGTTCTGTTTAAGACGAGAACAAAAGGTCAAGTCCCTCAAATGTTTTCAGTTGACGACCATTTTCATAACAGCCAACTTTTTCTTTCTCAAAACAGTTGATTTGTTTTAATTTCAAATTTTGACCAAAACTAGAGAGTTAATCTAGATAATTTCTGTACACATATCCTAGCCATGTCCAGTGATATGAAGGTCATTTGAAATAGTGTGATGACAGTGAATGTGTCCTATTCTTTATAACGAGCTAGCAGGCTAATCTTTCCTGTTCTTTTAGAGACACTCAGGACCGTTTGTGAACCTATGTTTCCACATACAGACCTACTGTTGATTGACAAGGCACATTGTTCCAACCTCAAATTTATGAGGGGATATCTTTAGTCCCATTCCTACCAGCCACAAGAACTTGTACGAGCCAAGTTGTTTTTACATGAACACTACAAGGCTTCCCTCTCATGGAGAGAAGTTCTATAGCACTCTTCTCTACGTAATATAACATCTTTAGGTTAGATTTGTATTTAGCCTTTGAGGTAGGCTATTTCTTTTGAGGACATTTCTATATATCTATCAGTTACTGTTGCTTAGCAACTTATTTTCTTCTCTTCTACTTTACTAGTTCTGCAGTTTTCCTCGTCTTGGTCTTCCACTTCAACTTTCCTGTTCTGTCTTCTGCTTCATTTTAACTGTGGGACAGGTATTGTATGGTCTAAAGCGTACTTTACATTAGCGAGATGCATTTAATATCTTTAAAAAGTACATTCTTGAATGCACCATTAATAGAAACACGAACCTCCAGTTAGCCAATAGATTATTAATAATTTACTCATGATCATTCACCAAACATTGATGCACTTGCTAGCATCCAGCGTAGTTCCATCCAGGCTTTAGTTCAGATTAAATGCACTACAGCCTCACTATGTCTCCTTCCCCACGGCACGCTCTGCGCTCTGTTGCAGGACCTGAAACCCGTGGTTGTCGGAAACAAGCGCAGCCTATGGGGAAACAAAGGGCTCCTCCCCTTCTAAGGTGAGCTAGTAGACCAGACGATGGCCCTGTCCCAAATCAACCCCTAGCCCCAGACACTTATGGAGACCTGAGAGGATTTGATGGGTGTTAACAATGTTGTGATAGCTTCACCAAGCTCGGTGGAATTATTCCATAATTATTGCGAACACCTGTCCAATAATTGTGTGTTGGATTTAGGGGTAAATGAGAGATTGGACCACAGTACTGTAGTAACTATCTACAGAGTGACAAAGATATCAAATGCTTCTTCGGGTGTCTGGTACAATAACAGGGTTCTGTGATCCCTCCCCATTTGAAGCAGTCCTGTTAGTTGACTGCACCTTTAAATCTCGATGAGCGGAAGAGGTAATTGGTATTGAGCATAAGTAAAGTTTTACAGATTATACCATCAGGCACTCAGTCTAGTCTGATCCCAGATCTGTTTTTCTGTCATACCAAACAATGACCATGGAAGATGTCAAAACAGCAGGCTACTGAGTTATTGTAACTTGCTGTAATTATTCACCTGCGTTTTCTCCGTCAAACACCAACCCCATGACACAGAACGGGTCAGGTGCACCTCTATAGGAAGAAAACAATCAGAACAGAAACAGGTCTGACTCATGTGGGTTGGATTCCCACTATGTCCTATCAAATCAATCACCATATCGCCTTTTCACATGTACTATATCTGTTTGTACAGTATGTGGCCATCCTTAGTTTCCATAGTGGCTTTGACTAGAAGAATGGCCTTTTGGGAACTGTAGTCTTCTGGTGTGGCTTTCCACCATTGATATTTAAATCCTTATTTAGAGAAATGCTGTAGATGTTATGTGAAGGGACATATGGATTGCATTGCTCAGCAGTTTGGTGCGAAGGCAAAATACATCTGTGCCAGTCAGGACATACAGAGGGGTCCAAAATGATTGACACCCTTGATAAAGATGAGCAACAACGACTGAATAAAATAAATCATTCAAATACTGAGCTATATTGTCTGCTCAAAGAAATTGGGAAATAGTAGTATTTTATTCTAATACAATTGCTCAGAGAAATAGATTTTTTTTAAACAAGTAATATATTTGTTAAGAATAGAATATGTTTCTAAACACTTCAACATTAATGTGGATGCTACCATGATCACGGATAATCCTGAATGAATCGTGAATAATGATGAGTGAGAAAGTTAGAGGGTCTTTTGACCCTCTGTAACTAATAAAAGTGACTACAAAAGAACACAATACATTATTTACACAATTCCTGGACTCTTTAAATGTCCCAGTTCTTCCATGGTCTGCATACTCCCCAGACATGTCTCCCACTGAGCATGTTTGGGATGCTCTGGATCGACGTGTACGACAGCGTGTTCCAGTTCCCGCCAAAATCCAACAACTTCCCACAGCCATTGAAGAGGAGTGGGACAACATTCCACAGGCCAAAATCAACAGCCTGATCAACTCTGTGCAAAGGAGATGTGTCTCGCTGCATGAGGCAAATAGTGGTCACACCAGATACTGACTGGTTTTCTGGTCCACGTTGTCATCTTTTTTTTTTGGGGGGGTATCTGTGACCAACAGATGCATATCTGTAATCCCAGTCATGTGAAATCCATAGATTAGGGCCGAATGAATTTATTTAAACGGACAGATTTCCTGATATGAACTTTAACTCAGTAAAATCTTTGAAATTGTTGCATGTTGCTTTTACATTTTTTGTTCAGATTTGTGAATCTGAGCTCCACAAAGAAATGTTAAAAAGTAATAATGATTGGCCCATGGTAAGACAGGATACATCCTGAAACAGTCACCCTGGCAAAGGTCACATGGTTTAGTAACAAGACACATCCTGAAATACAGTCTCATTTGTTTTCACAGGAGACAGTTGGAGTCAAGAGCAAATCTGTCACAAATGGTAAGCAAGTTCTCTCACCATGGTGTCTGTCTGTGTGTGTTTTGAAACAGGGCTTTTCCGAACCTGTTGTGGTTGACATCGTCACACATGAAAAGGTGGTGAGACTAAGAAAAGTGTCTCTTCTGAAGGACGGACACACGCACGCGGTCACGCACACGCACACACACACGCACACACACACACACCTCGAATTGATTTACGACCCCCTCCCATGGAAACCAGGTGTCCACAACTCCTACAACCATCGTTCTCTTTGTGTTCCGCTGGCCACCGTAAATCAAATCTGCTAGTCATCTTGGGCTCCTTCAAAGGTCCCTGCCTCACTGCATTGCTGTTCTATATTTAAAGAGGCTGTTCCCTCTGACCTTGTTTCCCTGTAGAAAGAACCTTTCACGCTCCTTAGATGGCTTCCATGTCACTGTCCTGCTTCCCAAATGGCTTCCTGTTCACTTAATACTGCACTACTATGGACCCTGGTCAAAAGTAGTGCACTACATAGGGAATAGGGTCTATGCACCCTGGTCAAAAGTAGTGCACTACATAGGGAATAGGGTCTATGGGTCCTGGTCAAAAGTAGTGCACTACATAGGGAATAGGGTCTATGGGCCCTGGTCAAAAGTAGTGCACTACATAGGGAATAGGGTCTATGGGCCCTGGTCAAAAGTAGTGCACTACATAGGGAATAGGGTCTATGGGCCCTCTTGGTCAAAAGTGGTGCACTACATAGTGTGCCATTTGGGACGCAGGACCCATTCCTACGTAGTTCACCCCACGCCACCAGCAGCCGCGGAATACCGTGCCGAGCGTCGGCTTGATGCCGTGCATGCCACAGAGCAGCTGCATGTATTGTCCCATTACTGTTGCATTACGCCTGTGTGCTGTGGAGGATTACCAGCCGGTTAAGCAGCAAAGTCACCGGGCTTATACACTCAACCTTAATGTTTTAAAGGCTTGTTCTCTCAGTAGGTCGATGGCTGTTGAGTGAGACTAATAACATAGTATTTACTGATGCAGTTGTACTGACACAGAGCAGAAAGACTTGGCACCTACTGTATGGGCATCAAGTTGATATGTTTATTACAGTACGCCTTTCTGCCCATGTATCTTTCACCCGACAGTGGTACTTTTTCTAGTTCCCAAATACAGTATACACTGTATTATCAGTAGCTCCCTCAGCCCAGTCCAAGCCCAACTAGGGATGTCCTCTCAGGATGCTACCACTGAGTCAGACTTGGGGGAATGGAAAAGCTGTCGCAGTCCTTTTGAGTGTCACCCTAAATAGCGCCCCCACCCTTGAAACCTTTGCAATTCTTCAGCTGAAATAGCCCCATGGTAATGAATTGAAGGGCAAATGACAACGGTACAGCGATCAATCCCTCTAGTGTCACTGCAGAGACCTCAGAGTGTGTCAACAGAGGTGTACTGGGTCTGACACACAGCTACACACGCATTCATGCGCAAAGCAACGCTCACATACACAAACGCATGCTTGTACGTACACACACAATCTGATTAACAGCTCTTACATTAGATGACTCGTTTATCAATCAGTGTCTCTATTAACACCTAATAAAGTTTGATACGCTATGCCATTGTCTGAAGGAGTGGTTAGATTTGATTAACTATGACTCACTTAGTACCAGAATTACCTTACTGCTATATTTTGGCTGTTCTAGTTGTTTTTCAGTTTTCTTGCAACATTTGCCACTTTCTGCACAGTTTTACCATTTTATAAGACGTTTGAGGCTTTTGGCCACTTTTTGTTGGAGACATTTCTTCAGGACTAAATTATATTTTCCTTCTTGTCTCTCAGCAGGTGTTGGATGTTACCAATATAAGAGGAAAACCCCTCAGGAAGAAGCCCCAACTGACGAAATGCAAGACTCTACTATGTGTATTCATAACACAAAATATCTCCATAACAACCACACACAAAATATCTTCATAACAACCACAGGGTTCACGTTATGTTTTAGGGGGAGGGAGTACAGGTTATTCATTTTGGTTGGTATTCAGAGTTGAGATCCTCACGTTTAACTCTTACTTTTGTGTAAATCATTCATTGATGTCAATGGGAGACATGCGCCAAAATTTGAATACCATCTCAAAATACATATTAGTACTGTATTTAAAGCCCTTTATATTATTTTAGATTCTTGATGAAACGGCTTTTGCACAATCCCTTGTACGTCCTAATAGAATCAATGCTGTGAAAATGACATTTGATCAACCACATTTGTAGGAAATAAACGTATGTTTGTAATGAAAGATATTTTAACCACCCGTTTGACTTGACTTAATTTCTTTGATAAAGAAAATAAATTCAAATAATAGATATGAAACCTTCAAAATAATTCTAAAAGTTGTTTAAATGTTACCCTGTGTCTTCTAAAGAGATACAGTAATAATTTAAATAGGTAATGTAACTGTCCAAGTAGCCATAGAGAAGTGAAAGCTTCCAGTTGTATAAGATCATATACTACCTACACCTGACGAGGCTGGTGGGAGGAGCTATAGGACAGGCTCGTTGTAATGTCTGGAATGGAATTATTGGAACGGAGTCAAACATGTGGTTTCCATGTGTTTAATACCTTTCCATTTATTCCATTCCAGCCATTACAATGAGCCTGTCTTATAGCTCCTCCCACCAGCCTCGTCTGACATACACTGAGTGTACCTCAGTTTGTCGGGCCATTGGATCTACAAGGTGTCGAAAGCATTCCACAGGGATGCTGGCCCATGTAGACTCAATGCATCCCACTGTTGTGTCAAGTTGCCCGGATGTCCTTTGGGTGGTGGAACATTCTTGATATACACGGGAAACTGTTTGAGAGTGAAAAACCCAGCAGCGTTGCAGTTCTTGACTCAAACTGGTCCACCTGGTGCTTACTACCATACCCCGTTCAAAGGCACTTAAATCGTTTGTCTTGCCCATTCACCCTCTGAATGGCACACATAGACAATCCATGTCTCAATTGTCTCAAGGCTTAAAAATCCTCCTTTAACCTGTCTCCTCCCTTTCATCTACACAGATTGAAGTGGATTAAACAAGTGACATCAATAAGGGCTCATAGCGTTCACCTGGATAAAGAGCAGACGTTCCTAATGTTTCGTAAACTCAGTGTTTTTGTCATATTCACATTCACATACAGTAGGCCTATGTATGGGGATTGTAGTTATGAATTAGCAGTGAACACTATCACAGATATCTTTTAGATGTCTTCACATTTTGTACTAAATTTGGGGAAATGACAAAAATGTGTATTATTTTATCACTGCTGTTTTATCCTCCCTAATATACTTTCATTTGACTGATACTTTGGTGTAGTCTTGCTCCCGCTAAACTGGATCTGGGCTGATGATCCTATACATACTTGACTCATTTTATGAGTACGGTGTCCATATTCGTACTGCCACCTAGTCATAAGAAGTCTGTCCTAATATGGACACCATATAAACTCAGCGAAAAAAGAAACGTCCCTTTTTCAGGACCCTGTCTTTCAAAGATAATTCGTAAAAATCCAAATAACTTCACAGATCTTCATTGTAAAGGGTTTAAACACCATTTTCCATGCTTGTTCAATGAACAATTAATGAACATGCACCTGTGGAACGGTCGTTAAGACACTAACAGCTTACAGACAGTAGGCAATTAAGGTCACAGTTATGAAAACTTAGGACACTAAAGAGGCCTTTCTACTGACTCTGAAAAACACCAAAAGAAAGATGCCCAGGGTCCCTGCTCATCCATCTGCGTGAACATACCTTAGGCATGCTGCAAGGAGGCATGAGGACTGCAGATCTGGCCAGGGCAATAAATTGCAATGTCCGTACTGTGAGATGCCGAAAACAGCGCTACAGGGAGACAGGACGGACAGCTGATCGTCCTCGCAGTGGCAGACCACGTGTAACAACACCTGCAAAGGATCCGAAACTTCACACCTGCGGGACAGGTACAGGATGGCAACAACAACTTCCCGAGTTACACCAGGAATGCACAATCTCTCCATCAGGGGCTCAGACTGTACGCAATAGGCTGAGAGAGGCTTGACTGAGGGCTAGTAAGCCTGTTGTAAGGCAGGTCCTCACCAGACATCAACGGCAACAACGTCGCCTATGGGCACATACCCACCGTCGCTGGACCAGACATGACTGGCAAAAAGTGCTCTTCACTGATGAGTAGCGGTTTTGTCTCACCAGGGGTGATGGTCTGATTCATGTTTTTCGTCAAAGGAATGAGCGTTACACCGATGCCTGTACTCTGGAGCGGGATTGATTTGGAGGTGGAGGGTCCATCATGGTCTGGGGTGGTGTGTCACAGCATCATCAGACTGAGCTTGTTGTCATTGCAGGCAATCTTAACTCTGTGCGTTACAGGGAAGACATCCTCCTCCCTCATGTGGTACCCTTCCTGCAGGCTCATCCTGACATGACCCTCCAGCATGACAATGCCACCAGCTATACTGCTCGTTCTGTGCAAGATTTCCTGCAAGACAGGAATGTCAGTGTTCTACCATGACCAGTGAAGAGCCCGGATCTCAATCCCATTGAGCACGTCTGGGACCTGTTAGATAGGAGGGTGAGGGCTAGGGCCATTCCTCCCAGAAATGTCCTGGAACAGGTGCCTTGGTGGAAGTGGGGAAACATCTCACAGCAAAAACGGGCAAATCTGGTCCAGTCCAGATCTGGTTCAGTCCATGAGGAGGAGATGCACTGCAGTACTTAAAACAGCTTGCGGCCAGCTTTGTTCAGGGACATATTATTCCATGTCTGTGGAACCTGTTTAGTTTGTGTCTCAGTTGATGTATCTTATGTTCATACAAATATTTACACATGTTAAGTTTACTGAAAATAAATGCAGTTGACAGTGAGAGGACATTTATTTATTTCCTGAGTTTATATCGAATAGCTCTGCTCTGCAGGTGACATAAACCATGAACTACAACTTACTATCAAAATAAGAACTGGTTGCCAATACTTGCAGAAATGATGCGTAGGACTGCAGCAAGTTAATCAGAGGGTAAATCACAATGACGAGACAGCCTATAGGGAGGAGGTCAGAGTGGCTCACATCAGTGTTGATGTGAGCCATGAACAGCCTTTCAAAGCACTTCATGGCTACAGACATGAGTGCTACGGGCCTGTAGTCATTTAAGCAGGTTACTTAGTGTTCTTGGGCACAGGGACTATGGTGGTCTGCTTGAAACATGTTGGTATTACAGACTCAGTCAGGGACAGGTTGAAAATGTCAGTGAAGACACTTGCCAGTTGGTTTACCAGGAGTACACGTCCTGGTGATCCGTCTGGCCCTGCGGCCTTGTGAATGTTGAACTGTTTAAAGGTGTTACATCGGCTGCGGAGAGTCGTCCGGAACATCTGATGCTCTCATGCATGTTTCAGTATTACTTGCATAGAAGTAATTCCATTTGTCTTGTAGGCTCATGTCACTGGGCAGCTAGCGGCTGTGCTTCCCTTTGTAGCCTGTAATAGTTTGCAAGTCCCTGCCACAGCCGATGAGCGTCGGAGCCAGTGTAGTACAATTCAAACTTGACCCTTTGATGGTTCGTTGGAGGGCATAGCGGGATTTCTTATAAGCTTCCAGGTTAGAGTTCTGCTCCTTGAAAGCGGCAGCTCTACCCTTTAGCTCAGTGCGAATGTTGCCTGTAATCCATGGCTTCTGGTTGGGGTTTGTGCGTACAGTCACGGTGGGGACAACGTCATCGATGCACTTATTGATGAAATCAGTGACTGATGTGGTGTACTACTCAATGCCGTCAGTAGAATCCCGGAACATATTCCAGTCCGTGCTAGCAAAGAAGTCCTGAATCTAGCATCTGCTTCATCTGATCACTTTTTTATAGACCGAGTCACTGCTGCTTCCTGCTTTAGTTTTTGCTTGTAAGCTGGAAACAGGAGGATAAAATGATGGTCAGATTTGCCAAACGGAGAGTGAGGGAGAGCTTTGTATGCATCTCTGTGTGTGGAGTAAAGGTGGTCTGGAGTTTTTTTCTCACATTGCACATTTTTTCCCACGTGCACATTGAACACGCTGCTAGAAACGATGTAAAACGGATTTGAGTTTCCCTGCATTAGTCCACGGCCACTAGGACCACCGCCTCTGGATGAGCGTTTTCCTGTTTGCTTATGGCCATATACATCTCATTGAGTGCGGTCTTAGTGCCAGCATCGGTTTGTGGTGGTATATAAACAGCTACGAAAAATACAGATGAAAACTCTCTTGGTAAATAGTGTGGTCTACAGCTTATCATGAGATACTGTACCTCAGGCGAGCAAAACCTTGAGACTTCCTTAGATTTCATGCACCAGCTGTTGTTTACAAATATACATAGACCGCCACCCCTTGTCTTACCAAAGATTACCCTCTCGGCGTTGGATCCTAACAAGGCCCCCGGTCCCTCGTCCTCGATACCTCTGTCTCTTTCTCCTGCGAATTATGGGGATGAGGGCCTTGTCGGGCATCTGAAGTAAATCCTTCAGAAGCTCGAAAAGGTATTCCTCCAGTACAGGTTGAGTAATCGCTGTCCTGATATCTAGAAGCTCTTTTCGGTCATAAGACACGGTGGCAGAAACATTATGTACCAAATAAGTTACAAATAATGCGAAAGAATATACACAGTAGCACAATTGGTTACGGGATTGTAAAAAACGTCAGCCATCTCCTTTGGCGCCATTTTCACGTCCTCTCAAGATGGGCTTGACTTCTGTTTTTATCCATGAGGATGTAAAGGGCTTAGTGTATAACAAGACTAGTGGAATTAAGGACGTTACGGGAAAAGTGTGACTAAAAATGTATGCCTTTTTTGAGAATGTCCTATTTATGATGTTGTTGTAATAATTGCTAATAATTCATTGTATTTTAAAGATTAATATTTTCAAATTATATTTGCATCATTTTGAAACACCATTGAAAATTAACATTAGATGATATTTGCAGCATATTGCAAGTTGAGGGGAAAAGTAAAAGACCCATCTGTCTAAAATACAGCATACTTTACTGATTTATACCACAATAGAATCCTGTTCTAGGCTTCTAATTAACATACAGTGCTATACTCACTGATGTTTCACTGTGGCATTCTGAATATGAGGTAGTATCCGTCTCTGAATGGTCCCGGGGGAGAAAATGGAGAGTACTGTAAGTAACTCCTATAATTTAAAGGACCGTATCGTTTGAAGCTTGTTCATTGTCCCTGCTACAGCATAATGTTAATGTTATAATGTTGAGAATGTCTTGTGATTTGTTTTGATGTTTTATCTTTCATGAGATTTAAAAAAAAAAATATTAAGATGGATGAAAAGTTGACCGACGTGTGCCGATTTTCATGCAGGGGAGTGTAAGGGTAAGAACTTCAACAAAACCTTGTGTTTAAAGTGCTTGCGTGTGTGTATGACTAATGCCTTCTGATATGTTGGGGTTCAATTGTCTAAGGTTCTAACAATAGCTGGACAACCATAGGGCAGTGCAGTCACATGAGTAGGAAGGGAACACGCTATGTAGACTTGATGGCCAAACCTAAACCTGTTTGGATTCTGAACCCCAAAGAACTGCAGTCTCTGTATTCATATCCCTCTTCTCCCTCTATCTCTGCCTTGGGCTCAGGTAAGGGATATTACTTCATACCTCTCTATACATAACTGCTTTGGTATTCATCACAGACATACCGTTACATTGTCTTGAAATCAAATTCACTTTTGATGGTTCTTTACTTGAACATGATTGGTTTTCTGCTGCAATAGATTATAGGCTAAATGGGATGGTTATTAACTATTGACTTAATGAACTGAATTGTGAATGCCGTTTAGAAAGACGATGAAGCAATGTTAAAGGGAATAATAAAATGATAATAACAATATCCTCTGAATGGTCATAAAAGTTGCAGACAATTTACTCTCTCTACAATTGAGCCTAGGGAAGTGGGGGGGGCTTCACCCATTCTGTTAATTCTTTATTTGAAGTGTACGTACATAAGAACTTCATAACACGTTCAACAATTCTACTGCTTATGTATTTATGTATGTGTTATGTATGTGTTATGTGTTATGTATGTGTTATGAATGTGTTGTGTGTGTTATGAATGTGTTGTGTATGTTATGAATGAGTTATGTATGTGTTATGTATGTGTTATGAATGTGTTATGTTATGAATGTGTTGTGTATGTTATGAATGAGTTATGTATGTGTTATGTATGTGTTATGTTATGAATGTGTTATGAATGTGTTATGAATGTGTTATGAATGTGTTATGAATGTGTTATGTATGTGTTATGTATGTGTTATGAATGTGTTATGAATGTGTTATGAATGTGTTATGTATGAGTTATGAATGAGTTATGAATGTGTTATGTATCTGTTATGTATGTGTTATGTATGAGTTATGAATGTGTTATGAATGTGTTATGAATGTGTTATGAATGTGTTATGAATGAGTTATGAATGTGTTATGAATGTGTTATGTTATGAATGTGTTATGTATGAGTTATGAATGTGTTATGAATGTGTTATGAATGTGTTATGAATGTGTTATGTTATGAATGAGTTATGAATGTGTTATGAATGTGTTGTGTTATGTATGTGTTATGTATGTGTTATGAATGTGTTATGAATGTGTTATGAATGTGTTATGAATGTGTTATGAATGTGTTATGAATGTGTTATGAATGTGTTATGAATGTGTTATGAATGTGTTATGAATGAGTTATGAATGTGTTATGAATGTGTTATGTTATGAATGTGTTATGTATGAGTTATGAATGTGTTATGAATGTGTTATGAATGTGTTATGAATGTGTTATGTTATGAATGAGTTATGAATGTGTTATGAATGTGTTGTGTTATGTATGTGTTATGTATGTGTTATGAATGTGTTATGAATGTGTTATGAATGTGTTATGAATGTGTTATGAATGTGTTATGAATGTGTTATGAATGTGTTATGAATGTGTTATGAATGTGTTATGAATGTGTTATGAATGTGTTATGAATGTGTTATGAATGAGTTATGTATGAGTTATGTATGAGTTATGTATGAGTTATGTATGTGTTATGAATGTGATATAAAGCCCTCATGTATTTTTTTTATTTATTTACCTACATTTTTATTATGACCAATATTTTAGACTTTTAAATATACAACAGAAACCAACAAATAGAATGTAATAAGACCCAACAAATACCAATTAACTCACTACCTTGGACAACAAACATCTAAAAACATCCAACCAAAAGCAACAGAAAACTGGAACACATTCAGATAGCATCATTGGCTAATCACAACACATTGAGCGAGAATATGCCAAGAGGGTTAGGCTTATTGCTTATAATTTAACACAATTTGAAGAATTACAGACATTTCTAAAGCCACTGACAGGGTTCTGGCAAGCCGTTAGACATTACCAGACATGAGGATCAATTTCATGAGTGGTGAAGGGTCTGGCACTGCCCACCTGTCCTAAAGCACATGACTGACAGTCCTGTTCGTGCCCAAAGCAGACAGTGGCCTTGGCCACCATTCCCAGTTTAGTCTCAGTTGTCTCCTTTTCCACTGATCAGAAGAGATCATGACCTGCTGTAGACCCTTTGTATCTATAGTAGGGAGTATGGATGAGTGACATTTTGTTTGGATCAAGCCCTCATTAATAAATAAACAGTACAGGCATATATAGAGAGTGTTCTTCTAAGACGAGCTAAGTAACTGATCAGACCGACAATGTCCTCTGAGCCAATCAACAAGCCCGAGCCAATCAACAAGCCAGAGCCAATACCTCAGATGTCAAGAGAAGAGTGCTGATGTCAAGAGTGCTGTGAGAGGGAGATTGACTGAGTGCTGTGTGAGAGAGATTTAGTACTGTGTGAGAAAGATTTAGTACTGTGTGAGAAAGATTTAGTACTGTGTGAGAAAGATTTAGTACTGTGTGTGTGAGAGAGATTTAGTGCTGTGTGTGTGAGAGAGATTTAGTGCTGTGTGTGTGAGAGAGATTTAGTGCTGTGTGTGTGAGAGAGATTTAGTGCTGTGTGAGAGAGATTTAGTGCTGTGTGAGAGAGATTTAGTGCTGTGTGAGAGAGATTTAGTGCTGTGTTTAGTGCTGTGTGAGAGATTTAGTGCTGTGTGAGAGAGATTTAGTGCTGTGTGAAAGAGATTTAGTGCTGTGTGAGAGAGATTTAGTGCTGTGTGAGAGAGATTTAGTGCTGTGTGAGAGAGATTTAGTGCTGTGTGAGAGAGATTTAGTGCTGTGTGAGAGAGATTTAGTGCTGTGTGAGAGATTTAGTGCTGTGTGAGAGAGATTTAATAATGTGTGAGAGAGATTTAGTGCTGTGTGAGAGATTTAGTGCTGTGTGAGAGAGATTTAGTACTGTGTGAGAGAGATTTAGTACTGTGTGAGAGAGATTTAGTGCTGTGTGAGAGAGATTTAGTGTTGTGTGAGAGAGATTTAGTGCTGTGTGAGAGAGATTTAGTGCTGTGTGAGAGAGATTTAGTGCTGTGTGAGAGAGATTTAGTGCTGTGTGAGAGAGATTTAGTGCTGTGTGAGAGAGATTTAATAATGTGTGAGAGAGATTTAGTTTACGGTGTGAGAGAGATTTAATAATGTGCTGAGAGAGATTTAGTGCTGTGTGAGAGAGATTTAGTGCTGTGTGAGAGAGATTTAGTGCTGTGTGAGAGAGATTTAGTGCTGTGTGAGAGAGATTTAGTGCTGTGTGAGAGAGATTTAGTGCTGTGTGAGAGAGATTTAGTCGTGTGTGAGAGAGATTTAGTGCTGTGTGAGAGAGATTTAGTGCTGTGTGAGAGAGATTTAGTGCTGTGTGAGAGAGATTTAGTGCTGTGTGAGAGAGATTTAGTACTGTGTGAGAGAGATTTAGTGCTGGGATGATAGTGATGATGTGAGTGCTGTGATGATAGTAGCCTAGTCGACAATGTGTTTTTATCCTGTATGGTTTACTCTTATAGCCATATCATGTACTCAGGTAAAGGTTCTCTCTTGTATTTTAGGGTTCAAATAAGACAAAATGTCAGACACAGAAGAAGTGGAGGAAGTGCAGTGAGTATCACATGTATTATTATTACTACATATATTTCCTGTTTCAAAACCTTCCACTATATCAAACTAATTAAATATTTATTTTGTTTTCATGCCACTTCTTTCGTGAAGGGAAGAAGAAGGTAAGATTACTCTGTCTGAAAGTCTCATTACTCATAGTGGCGATAAGAAAAATGTTTTGTCATTTTTTTCCTATTTGAAAGATTTACTGCTTGTGTATATGCCAATGCACTGTATATTTTATTACACAATAATACTTTTATGACCCCATCCCGTACAGCTTTAAAGGACTATTCTATCCTGATTAACATGACATCCTTCTATGATATGATCAAACTAAGAGAGTCACTGTCCTTTATTCCAGATGGAGCCAAGCCCAAACCAAAGTAAGTTTTTAGATAGACTATGACAGACTGTGATTCAGGCCTCTTTTCAGTCTGTGAAGCTGAAACGTTACAGAAATATCAAGGTCGTTTTCCGATTGAGCCGACATAGGCAGCTTCTTCTTTGTTGTGATATCGCCAAACAGACGTGGCCGTGTCACCGCTACGGATTCCTGCTGACCTTGGCTCTTATAAGGATCATAGGCCGTTGACGAATATCCTCCATCTCACTCGGTACGGGGAAAGTTTTTCCAGGTCACACCAGCTGAGGCCATTCTTGGTCATTTCTGCCTGGAGGACACTCCTCCAAGTGTTTCTGGGTGGCCCATTTTTTTATTTTCCCCTGACAGATGATACATTATATCATAAGTGATCTTGAAAGATCACGAGATTTACTGAAATGCTCAAATTGAGATTATATATACACACATTAGATACGCAATTTTCATTTCTATTAGGTTTGTGCCAAACATCTCTGCACCAAAGATGCCTGATGGCGAGAAAGTGGATTTTGATGTAAGTTGAATCACATAAACACACACACACCACAGGTGGTTGGTGGCACCTTAAATGGGGAGGACAGGCTCGTGGTAATGGCTGGAGTGGAATGGTATCAAATACATCAAATGCGTGTTTGATGCCATTTCATTCGCTCCGTTCACTCCATTGTTATGAGCCGTCCTCCCCTCAGCAGCCTCCGCTGACAAACACATCATGATAAGAAAACTAACTAACCATTTGTGACAGACTTGCCTCCAACTGTATCCTGTTAAGATGAAGCAAATGAGAGGTACAGAAAGTCCAAAGATGACGTCTAACTAAGGAAATGACTCTTTTCAGGGTGTATTATATGTATGTTATCTTACCAAAACAAACTATTCTTATTACTTCATCCGATTCTTCTGTGTGGTGGTCAGGACATCCACAGGAAGCGTCAGGACAAGGACCTGTCTGAGCTCCAGTCTTTGATCGAGTCTCACTTTATCCAGAGGAAGAAGGAAGAGGAGGAGCTCATCAGTCTCGTCAACAGGATTGTGAGTCGGCCATTTTAGAATCTGGAGTGAATGTTCTTTTACTGTTCCTAGAAACATTGCAATGCGACACCTAACAACTTGGTCACTGAGTGTGCGTGTGTGCAGGAGAAACGTCGCGCAGAGAGAGCAGAGCAGCAGAGGGTTCGTGCAGAGAGGGAGAAGGAGAGGCAGGCCAGGGTTGCGGTGAGTCTTCTCCCCGTTATGACACCTAGCCAATGTGTGTTCTATGCTGGAATTGAACCCACAACCTGTGTGTTGCATACTCTTATCAACTGACCCACACAGGATCACATATGACTAATACAATATGACTTCTACTGGCTAACGGGGAAACAGATTGTGGATGTAATTTCTATGATAGATCTTGATAGATATTTCTTCCCTAATGCCCCGTGTCTTTCTTCCCTAATGCCCCGCGTCTTTCTTCCCTAATGCCCCGCGTCTTTCTTCCCTAATGCCCCGCGTCTTTCTTCCCTAATGCCCCGCGTCTTTCTTCCCTAATGCCCCGCGTCTTTCTTCCCTAATGCCCCGTGTCTTTCTTCCCTAATGCCCCGTGTCTTTCTTCCCTAATGCCCAGTGTCTTTCTTCCCTAATGCCCCGTATCTTTCTTCCCTAATGCCCCGTGTCTTTCTTCCCTAATGCCCCGTGTCTTTCTTCCCTAATGCCCAGTGTCTTTCTTCCCTAATGCCCCGTATCTTTCTTCCCTAATGCCCCGTATCTTTCTTCCCTAATGCCCCGTATCTTTCTTCCCTAATGCCCCGTGTCTTTCTTCCCTAATGCCCCGTATCTTTCCTCCCTAATGCCCCGTGTCTTTCTTCCCTAATGCTCCGTGTCTTTCTTCCCTAATGCTCCGTGTCTTTCTTCCCTAATGCTCCGTGTCTTTCTTCCCTAATGCTCCGTGTCTTTCTTCCCTAATGCTCCGTGTCTTTCTTCCCTAATGCCCCGTGTCTTTCTTCCCTAATGCCCCGTGTCTTTCTTCCCTAATGCCCCGTGTCTTTCTTCCCTAATGCTCCGTATGCAGGAGGAGAAGGACAGGAAGGAGGCAGAGGATCAGCGTAGGAAGCAGGATGATGACATCAAGAAGAAGAAGGCTCTCACCAACATGACCCACCAGTATGGAGGAATCCAGCAGAAGGTCAGTGGAATATTGTATCTTCAAAAAACATTTTTTTTTTTTAAACAACACCCAGTGTATTCTTTATCATATAGATATTGATAATAGTGTAACGGAAGCATCAAGTAATGTGAGGCAATGAACAAAATATCTTTGAGAACAATGGTATTTGTGATGTTTCAATTCTCAGAGTGAAAACCGCAAAGGAGCCAAGAAACAGACAGAGAGAGAGAAGAAGAAGAAGATTCTTGCTGACCGAAGGAAACCTCTCAGCATCGACCATCTGAATGAGGACAAACTCAAGTATGACGTCATCGTTAATATTCAGAATTTGCCAGTCCTCAAGAAAAGCTGACCGTGTTATCATAATTATTTATGATGGTTTATGTCTGATGTCTTTTAGTTTATGACTGAACACATGACTATGTGAACAGTTCGAATGATGAACATTCTTCAGTGCGACAAGGGTTCTTTGGGGCAAGAAAGTGTTCTGATCCACTGTTGCACCAACAGGGAGAAGGCCAGTGAGATGTGGCAGCGAATGATGGAGTTGGAGGCAGAGAAGTTTGACCTCAGTGAGAAACTCAAGAAACAGAAGTATGATGTAAGTTACCTAGACAACACACGACAAACTCAATAAACAGAAGTATGATGGAGTCACCTTGACCTAACACAGAAACAAGTACACAACAGTCACCCTCAATGAAATACTATATTTTCCAGTATTTCTCAACAGCAGCAAGATTTTCATAAATTGGATGGGATCTGGGTGGTCTTACCTTTAGTATTGACTATCGTCTCAGGTCGTGTAGTCCCGTCCCGTGTAGTCCAGTGTATTCTCTCACCTTGAGATGCAGTCTCTTCTTCTTTCGGTTGGCAATGTGGGAGGGCCCAGGCAGTGGCTACATCAGAGGTGACCTACAGGTGAATTCTGAAGTCTACAGGGTCATCGGCAGGTTTCTGGGTTCATTTATCCTCTCAACCTCCCTGGGATCTGAGGAATACTGTGATATAGTCTTGTCTGCTTTAGGATGGCAATGAGAGGTCCCAGGGTTGGGGTCAATTCCATTTCAATTCAGAAAGTAAACAAAATTCCAAATGCACATTTTCCTCATTGAAAATCATTGGAGACACTTGGAATTTCAAATGACTTCCTGAATTAACCCCAATCCTGGTGGGTACATGAAAGGTGAACAACAAGTTAAACTAAAAGTGAATTATGTGGTCTATAGTATCATCACATTCCTGGGTTTCTCTCCAATGGACTCCACCTGTACAGGTTTCCACCACAGTAACTAAAAGGTGTTATCAAAGCTTACAGCAAGTCTTGTGTCCTTACAGATTAACCAGCTTCTCACCCGGGTCCAGGACCACCAGAGGTAAGTAAACACAAAAGGTTCAGGATTTTGGACTTTGAAGGACAAAGAAATTCTGAGTCGTGTTTATTAGGGTACAAAATGAAAAGAAAATACGGAGACTAATAAACAGACAAGCATCTCTTATTGGGCGAGTACAGAGTACAGTTTAGAACAGTTTCTTCCATGTTGTGCCTAATGAACAAGACCCAGCATTGTGGTTTTCATTTTAATTGGTCTGAGTCACTGGTTGCCATTCCATCAACAACTCCATTTCCCATCATTCCTTTCAAACTCTCAAGCAGGGATGGTCATTTAATGACCAGTGGAACAAACATTGATTGAAACCAAAGAAACAGCCATGACCATCACTTACACAGCCTATGTCCATCTGTGTGTGTGTGCATTGCGTATAGCATGATCACTGCACGATAGATTGAAGACATTGTAAGTGGTGACGATGTAAATTGCCAACATGGTCTGGTCTGAAATTACGGCACATTCAAACTATTTAATGATAAACATCAAGCCAAAAGAAGTAAAATCCTGTGTAACTGATGGACCGACAAACCATTAAACATATTCACCCTTGACCCAGAAGTGGACCACTTTTTCCACCAGTCTCTGACTCCCCCTTGCATGAGAGGGACTGAGAACAAGTGCACACTTCTGGGTGTAGCGTTAGACTCAGAGTGCAGTGAAGTGCTGCAACAGGGACGTTCACTACTGGGCTTACGACCTGGCTGCCAAGTGATTGAGATTTCTTAACCCTGTCCTGACCCCTCAGCGCCAAAGGTCGAGGCAAGAAGATGGGCCGTGTGAGGTAAAGGAGCAGCCGCCATGGTCGAGGGCAGACAGCCATGACTGGAGATCGGCCCATGATGATAATGTGTCTGTATACCTGATGTTCATTGTTCCGTCTGGTATAACAGCAGACTGGATCACAAGTCAATAAAATGGCTCATTCAACCCTGGTACCACTTTTTGAGAATATACAGAATAAACCTGCCACTTCAAGTTAGACGTTGCCACACAATTCAGCCCTGCCTTTGCTACCAATAGTTTACCACATGGTATTGTGGGTATGACAACAAATTATCATTATCCCATAATCAATATAGTAGGACAAATGACCTCATCAATACACTAGATATCTTAAAACACATTTAGCGACAGAAGTACGGTTGAGTCAAAATAACACGCACAAGATGGTGAAGAGACGTTGAAATCACAGAGAACATGGAGGTGTACGGTTCGCAGCAGCATTATGGTGCTTTTTCAACCAACAAATAACACGTATTCTACGTCCGAGTGGCATTTCTCGGCTCTTTGTAAATATCAGCGACACAAATGAGAGATTGTTACCATGTAAGGACATTTTCAGCAGTAGCATAGACAATATTTACAAGTCTCAGCATACATGCATGCATACATACATACATACATACATACATACATACCAGCAAGCCAGAAACTAGAGGAAACATCTTTAATGTAACTCCACATTATTCAGTAGGTAGACCTCACACGTTCATCAATATAATACTATACTTACATATGAAAGGTCATTTTGGTGTGCGATGTGGTGCAGGTGAAGACTGATACTGTTAATAAGTCCATATAATACAATCTACAACTATTTTCAAATGTGCGTCCCCATTCTCCACTCATTACCAGAAGTGTGTGGTATTACACTGCCAGTCATGAGTTTGGTTGAAACTCCCTTCAGCCAAGGCCTACACCAATCCATTGCTTTTAAAACCATGACAGGGGAGTGTGGAAGTGACAACTTCAAGAGGATGGAGAATTGATGATACTCAATAAACACCAGTGTATTTCCAAGTTGGCCGTCTCTGCAGTCCAGGTATGTTTGAGACAGAACAGGGTTCAGTGCTTTATGGTCCATATGGGAGGGAGAGAGGATGGAGGTAGAGGCCCTCACCACATCTGTGTTTCTCTGATCTCAGCGATCACCTGACTGGCTTTCTGCAAGGCCTGCGGACACAGAGTGGAAAAGACAGTTTAGGTGAGCAAATTCATACAGAAACGAAACAGCCCCCGGTGACGTCAAAGCCAGAGGTCACAGTTAGTCACAATAGCTGCGACATTCAAGCAGCAGTTAGATCATGTTTGAAAAGGGTTAAAACACACTGCCAAGCTTCTCATTTGTGGTGCTGGGAGTTACTGCCCCAAAAACACATCTGTCGTATTTCAAACTCCCATAGTTCTGCAACGAATCCCAGGCCTGTACTTTGAGCATGTCTTCAGACTCAGTGAGCACGTTCCACACACCACACACACACACACGTACATTGAGCATGTCTTCAGACTCAGTGAGCACGTTCCACACACACACACACACACACACACACACACACACACACACACACACACACACAACTGTACCTTGAGCATGTCTGCAGCTTCGTTGCGTCTCTGGGCCATGTCTTCCGACTCAGTGAGCAGGTCATCCAGCAGACCAGCCTTATACAGCTGCCCCACCAGCTCACTCTGCAGACTGTCCTTTACATGGTTCACCAGGAAGTGCATCACCGCCTTGGGCACGCTGCAGGAGGAAGTGCAGAGGGAGAGAGAAGTACACTGAGTGCACTAAACATTAGGAACACCTGCTCGTTCTATGATAAACTGACGTGGTGAAAGCTATGATCCCTTATCGATGTCACCTGTTAAATACATCAGTGTCGATGAAGGGCTGGGGAGACAGGTTAAAAAGGGGTTTTAAGCCTCGAGACATGGATTGTGTATGCGTGCCATTCAGAGGGTGAATGGACGAGACAAAATATTGAAGTGCCATTGAAAGCAGTATGGTAGTAGGTGCCAGGCGCACCGGTCTGAGTGTATCAAGAACTGTAATGCTGGTGAGGTTTTTCACACAGTTTCCTGTGTGTATCAAGAATGGTCCACCGCCTCCCGGGTGGCGCAGTGGTTAAGAGCGCTGTACTGCAGCACCAGCTGTGCCATCAGAGACTCTGGGTTCGCGCCCAGGCTCTGTTGTAACCGGCCGCGACCGGGAGGTCCGTGGGGCGTCGCACAATTGGCCTAGCATCGTCCGGGTTAGGGAGGGATTGGTCGGTAGGGATGTCCTTGTCTCATCACGCACCAGCGACTCCTGTGCGCGCTAGCCACAGGTAGCCAAGGTTGCCAGGTGCACGGTGTTTCCTCCGACACATTGGTGCGGCTGGCTTCCGGGTTGGATGCGCGCTGTGTTAAGAAGCAGTACGGCTGGTTGGGTTGTGTATTGGAGGACGCATGACTTTCAACCTTCGTCTCTCCCGAGCCCGTACAGGAGTTGCAGCGATGAGACAAGATAGTAGCTACTACAACAATTGGACACCATTAAATTGGGGAGAAAAAGGGGTAAAAAAAAAAAAAGAATGGTCCACCACCCAAAGGACATCCTGCCAACTTGACACAACTGTTAGAAGCATTGGAGTCAACATCGGCCAGCATCCCTGTGGAAATGCTTTCGACACCTTGTAGAGTCCATGCCCTGACGAATTGAGGCTGTTCTGAGATCAAAAGGGGTGAAAGTAAATATTATGAAGGTGTTCCTAATGTTTTGTCACTCAGTGTATAGAAAGGGTGGATTAGACAAGGAGTGTGAGGGGCAGAAATTATGACTTTATAAATTTCTTGGAAGCAGGTGAAAAGGAAGAGGACAGATTCAGATTGAGTGAAGTAGAACGACAAATAAAACAGGAAAACCATTTCAGCATATTATTTCTAGAATTCACAGGAGAGGGAGTCTAACAACAGGAAGTAGAAGCACAGCGGGCACCATACCTGTCCTGGATGTTTTTCCTGACGATGAGGAAATAGGACTTGATAAGCCTCTCGATGACCTCACAGTCCCTCTGCTCTCTGGCCGACAGCTTCCTGGAAACGGGAACAGGCTGGGGGGGGCGGGGGGAATACAAGGACAAAAACAGACCAATCACTGACAACTTAAAAAGTAATGTGGTTGCTTAGCATTAAAATCTTCTCTCAAACAGCCTAGAGATCATTCTTTTCGAATAAGTTTTACTCGTAAGAATAAAGAGTTACGTTAGATGTTTTTGTATTATTATGTGGTAAAGCAGACAAAACATTACGACCCACCACATCCAGCAGGTTGACGGCGTGGCCCCTCTGAGGGCTGCCAGGGTTAGAGGTCTGGAGCATGGACTTGTCCCCGCCGACCCCCTCCTCTCCCTTCTTCAACATGCCCCTCCAGTTCCCTGTCCCTACCTCCTGGTCTCCCTGGGAACCACCACCTGCAGTCTGGAGACCAGGTAATAGACAGACAGAACGGTTAGAGGTCAGTCTCCTTGAGATTAAAATCTCTTTTATAAGAGAGAACTTTTCAATAGAGCCACAATCATACACGTGTGACCATGCATTCCCAAAAAGCATGCCTCTCGCCAGGCTATTACATCAGGAATGATGGAACATCTACACAGTCAGGTCTGTACATATACTGACTTTCTGGAAGAAATAGCGTTCTGACAGTGGCAGAGTCACATATTGTACGAAGACTTCCCTCCAGGGACCCTTCCTCTGTACAGAAGCACACATGCCGGGAGGAGATGTCAGATGGGAAATGTAGTTCACCCTCAGAGGGGTGGAAGGGGAATAGAGAAGGGGAACACAGAATTGCACCATACACAATTAGGGCCTTCAGCCTATAGGCTTGGGGTCAAGGGAGAATGAGAGTGGCTTGGGGTCAAGGGCAATTCCATTTGAATTAGTTCTGAATTGACGACTGCGAATTTTACTTAAAGTTAACTTCCTTAATTAACTGAATTGAAATGAAGCCCAACCCTGGTTGAGGTAGGATGCAGGCAGGCATTGAGTGACACAGGGACACACCTGGGGTCTTTCTCCTTCTGGGGGAGGAAGATCAGTGGGGGAGAGAGACTGAACACCTGGGCCCTTAAAGGACTAGAGAGAGTGCGAGCGAGAGAGACAGAGAGCAGAGTGTGAAAGACGAAGGAGTGGACAGAAGACTAGAGGGAATAAAAAGTAGCGGACAGACAAGACACAGGGACATGTGTAGACTGGGAGCCATAAAGACATATGGCTTCTAACGCTGCTCTAAAGGGTAGACTGGGAGCTGTAAAGAAACAGTGAGAAAACTGTACTTTTTGTAGCAATCGATCCTAACCACGACAGTCTGTTACCTTATCCCGAGGCACAGACGAGGGTAGCTCTCTCATTCTGTTACGTCTCTGTTCCTATGACAAACAACCACATGATATCATTAAGTACAACACTTCATATACTGTAGAATACAATTTAAAGAAGCAATTTCCAACTCTGAACAATGTTTCATACCTCTATGTTGTTGTTCATGAGGCCACAGGCATCAGCAAAGTCAGGGTGTTTGGTGTTAATATAGGCCAACTCGATGGCCACCAGGTTATGAACCTGAAAAGAAAGACAGGAAATGTGATTTGGTACACTTAAATCTATGGGATTTATGGGTTATTGTAGTGAATCAGAGAGCATTTACAAACATTTATAATGTCTTATTCATGCAAATGCAAAAACACTCACCATCTCATTGGTGACTGGTAACCTTTTCCTGAGGAGGGATGTGACCACTTCTACTATGGCATCATGGAGCTTAGGAAATCTCAACAGCTCCTAGAGAGAATAAACACAAATTCAACAAATTAACAAGGCACACCTGTTCATTGAAATGCATTCCAAGTGACTACCTCATGAAGCTGGTTGAGAGAATGCCAAGTGTGCAAAGCTGTCATCAAGGCAAAGGGTGGCTACTTTAAATTCTCAAATATATTTAGATTTGTTTACTTCATGATTCCATGTTTTATTTCATAGTTTTGATGTCTTCACTATTATTCTACAACATAGAAAAAACCCAGTACAAATACAGAAAAACCCTGGAATTAGGTGTGTCCACACTAGTACCACTCAGAAGTTACACATACATAAACTTAAAAAAAGAAACACCCCTTTTTCAGGACCCTGGCTTTCAAAGACAATACGTAATAATCCAAATAACTTCACAGATCTTCATTGTAAAGGGTTTAAACACCGTTTCCCATGCTTGTTCAATGAACCATAAACAATTTATGAACATGCACATGTGGAACGGTCGTTACGACACTAGCAGCTTACAGACGGTAGGCAATTAAGGTCACAATTATGAAAACTTCTACTGACTGAAAAACACCAAAAGAAAGATGCCCAGGGTCCCTGCTCATCTGCGCGAACTTCTGCAAGGAGGCATGAGGACTGCAAATGTGGCCAGGGCAATAAATTGCAATGTCCGTAGTGTGAGACGCCTAAGACAGCGCTGCTGGGAGACAGGACAGACAGCCGATCGTAAGAATAAAGAGGTAGCAGTGGCAGACCATGTGTAACAACACCTGCACAGGATCGGAACATCCAAACATCACACCTGCGGGACAAGTACAGGATGGCAACAACTGCCCGAGTTACACCAGGAACGCACAATCCCTCCATCAGTGCTCACACTGTCTGCAATAAGCTGAGAGAGGCTGGACTGAGGGCTTGTAGGCTTGTTGTAAGGCAGGTCCTCACCAGAAATCACCGGCAACAATGTCGCTGGACCAGACAGGACCGGCAAAAGTGCTCTTCACTGACAATTCGCGGTTTTGTCTCATCAGGGGTGATGGTCAGATTCGCATTTATCGTCAAAGGAATGAGCGTTACACTGAGGCCTGTACTCTGGAGTGGGATCGATTTGGAGGTGGAGGGTCCATAATGGTCTGGGGCAGTGTGTCACAGTACTGAGCTTGTCGTCATTGAAGGCAATCTCAACGCTGTGCGTTACAGGGAAGACATCCTCCTCCCTCATGTGGTACCCTTCCTGCAGGCTCATCCTGACATGACCCTCCAGCATGACAATGCCACCAGCCATAATTCTCGTTCTGTGCGTGATTTCCTGTAAGACAGGAATGTCAGTGTTCTGCCATGGCCAGCAAAGAGCCCAGATCTCAATCCCATTGAGCACGTCTGGGACCTGTTGGATCGGAGGGTGAGGGCTAGGGCCATTCCCCCCAGAAATGTCCGGGAACTTGCAGGTGCTTTTGTGGAAGAGTGGGGTAACATCTCACAGCTGGCAAATCTGGTGCAGTCCATGAGGAGGAGATGCACTACAGAACTTAACTTCTTCGATGTAGGGGGCGCTCTTTTAATTTTTGGATAAAAAAACATTCCCGTTTTAAACAAGATATTTTGTCACGAAAAGATGCTTGACTATGCATATAATTGACATCTTTGGAAAGAAAACACTGACGTTTCCAAAACTGCAAAGATATTATCTGTGAGTGCCACAGAACTGATGCTACAGGCGAAACCAAGATGAAATTTCAAACAGGAAATGGCCCAGATTTTGAAGGCGCTGTGTTCCAATGTCTCCTTATATGGCTGTGAATGCGCCAGGAATGAGCCTAGACTTGCTGTCATTTCCCCAAGGTGTCTGCAGCATTGTGACGTATTTGTAGGCATATCATTGGAAGATTGACCATAAGAGACTACATTTACCAGGTGCCCGCTTGGTGTCCTCCGTCAAAATGATTGTGTAATATCCAGCTGCGTGCATTGTTCCATTAGCTTCAGAGGAGAAACCCAACTGCCACGAATGTTTTATCATCGAATAGATGTGAAAAACACCTTGAGGATTGATTCTAAACAACGTTTGCCATGTTTCTGTCGATATTATGGAGTTAATTTGGAAAAAAGTTTGGCGTTGTAATGACAATTTTTTTTTCTTAGCCAAACGTGATGAACAAAACGGAGCGATTTCTCCTACACAAATAATCTTTTTGGAAAAACTGAACATTTGCTATCTAACTGAGTCTCCTCATTGAAAACATCCGAAGTTCTTCAAAGGTAAATGATTTTATTTGAATGCTTTTCTTGTTTTAGTGAAAATGTTGCCTGCTGAATGCTAGGCTTAATGCTATGCTAGCTATCAATACTCTTACACAAATGCTTGTGTAGCTATGGTTGAAAAGCATATTTTGAAAATCTGAGATGACAGTGTTGTTAACAAAAGGCTAAGCTTGTGAGCCAATATATTTATTTCATTTAATTTGCGATTTTCATGAATAGTTAACGTTGCGTTATGGTAATGAGCTTGAGGCTATGATTACGCTCCCGGATACCGGATTGCTCGACGCAAGAAGTTAATGCAGCTGGTGGCCACACCAGATACTGATTGCTACTTTTGATGTTGACCCCCCCTTTCTTCAGGGACACATTATTCCATTTCTGTTAGTCACATGTCTGTGGAACTTCAGTTTATGTCTCAGTTGATGAATCTTATGTTCATACAAATATTTACACATTAAGTTTGCTGAAAATAAACAAAGTTGACAGTGAGGACATTTCTTTTTTGCTGAGTTTACCTACACACAGGCCAGTTTATTAAGGTACACCACCCCCCCCCCGTTCACGAAAATGGATCGCTCCTACAGGCAGTGAGACACGTGGCTTATGTAAAGCAGGCAGACATCGAGGCATTCAGTTACTGTTTGATTGACCGTTAGTTAGGTAACTCTTTTTGACCATTCTAAGGGACTCAGTGTGGTATAACCATCGGGTCCAGGCACGCCGGATCTAGTATCTTAGAAACGGTTGCCCTCCTGGGATTTTCACGCACATCTGTGTCTACGGTTTACAGAAAATGGTGAGGGAAAAAAAAACATAAAACACTTCCAGTCATCGACAGTCCTGTGGGCGAAAACAGCTTGTTGATGGTCGAAGGAGAAGTGGAAGGAGAACGGCAAGAATCATGCAAGCTAACAGCGGGCCACATACAGACAAATAATGGTGCAGTACAACAGTGGGTGCAGGGTAGAGTATCCTGTGGTAACTGGCCAGAACAGTGACTAGGGTTCAGGGCATTAATGCGACTAGCATTAATGTCCCCCTGCCCCGCTTCAAAGTTTCTCCCTGCAGGTGGTCACTGAGTCCGAGGTACTAAAGGAGCTCCTTAAACTTGACCCCCCAAAAAAACATCTGTGTCAGATGGTTTGGATCCTTTGTTCTTTAAGGTTGCAGCCCCTATCGTCGCCAAGCCCGCCTCTGACCTTTTTAACCTGTCTCTACTCTCTGGAGAGGTTCCCATTGCTTGGAAGGCAGCCATGGTTGTTCCTTTATTTAAAGGGAGAGATCAAGCTGATCCTAACTGTTATAGGCCTATTTCTATTTTGCCCTGTTTATCAAAAATGTTGGAAAAACTTGTCAATAATCAACTGAATGGCTTTCTTGATGTTTATAGTATTCTCTCTGGTATGCAATCTGGTTTCCGCTCATGTTATGGATGTGTCACAGCAACCTTAAAAAGGTCCTAAATTATGTCACCATTGCCCTTGATTCTAAGCAATGTGGTGCTGCCATTTTTATTGACACGGTAGACCATTCCATTCTTGTGGGCCGGTTAATAAGGAGTATATTGTTGTCTCGGAGGGGTCTTTGGCCTGGTTTGCTAACTACCTCTCTCAAAGAGTGTGGTGTATAAAGTCAGAACATCTGCTGTCTCAGCCACCACCTGTCACCAAGGGAGTACCCCAAGGCTCGATCCTAGACCCCACGCTCTTCCCGATTTACATCCACAACATAGTTCAGGCAGCAGGAAGCTCTCTCATCCATTTATATGCAGATGACACAGTCTTATACTCAGCTGGCCCCTAACTGGATTTTATGTTAAATGCTCTACAACAAAGCTTTCTTAGTGTCCAACAAGCTTCTCTGCCCTTGTTCTGAACACCTCCAAAACAAAGGTCATGTGGTTTGGTAAGAAGAATGCCCCTCTCCCCACCAGTGTGATTACTACCTCTGAGGGTTTAGAGCTTGAGGTAGTCACCTCATACAAGTACTTGGGAGTATGGCTAGACGGTACACTGTCCTCAGAACATATCAAAGCTGCAGGCTAAAGTAACATCTAGACTTGGTTTCCTCTATCATAATCGCTCCTCTTTCACCCCAGCTGCTAAACTAACCCCGATTCAGAAGACCAACCTACACATGCTAGATTATGGAGACATAATTTATAGATCGGCAGGTGAGGGTGCTCAAGCGTCTAGATGTTCTTTACCATTCGGCCATCAGATTTTTCACCAATGCTCCTTATAGGACACATCACTGCACTCTATACTCTTCTGTAAACTGGTCATCTCTATATACCTGTCGCAAGACCCACTGGTGGATGCTTATTTATAAAACCCTCTTAGGCCTCACTCCCCCCTATCTGAGATACCTACTGCAGCCCTCATCCTCCACCCGTTCTGCCAGCCACATTCTGTTAAAGATCCCCAAAGCACACACACATCACTGGGTCGCTCCTCTTTCAGTTCGCTGCAGCGCCTGGAACGAGCTGCAACAAACACTCAAACTGGACAGTTTTATCTCCATCTCGTCACTCAAAGACTCAATCATGGACACTCTTACTGACTGTTGTAACTGCGTTGCGTGATGTATTGTTGTCTCTACCTTCTTGCCCTTTGTGCTGTTGTCTGTGTCCAGTAATGTTTATACCATGTTTTGGGCTGCTAACATTCTGTGTTGTCATGTGTTGCCGCCTTGCTATGTTTTTGTCTTAGGTCTCTCTATATTGTGTCATATATATTTAATTTACTTTGAAACCCAGCCCCCGTCCCCGCAGGAGGCCTTTTTGCCTTTTGGTAGGCCATCATTGTAACGAATAATTTGTTCTTAACTGACTTGCCTTGTTAAATAAAAGTTGTTTTTTTTTAAATAAAAAAAACTGGGCAGAGGCCTGACAGTGGTGACTATTTAACAGTCTGATGGCCCGGAGATAGAGACTGAAAAACAGCTTCTATGTACGTGTACTGTCTCCGCCTTCTAGATGATAGCAGGGTGAACAGGCCGTGGCTCAGGTGGCTGAGGTCCTTGATGATATTCTAGATGATAGCAGGTTGAACAGGCCGTGGCTCGGGTGGCTGAGGTCCTTGATGATATTCTAGATGATAGCAGGGTGAACAGGCCGTGGCTCGGGTGGCTGAGGTCCTTGATGATATTCTTGGCCTTCCTGTGACATCGGGTGCTGTAGATGTCCTGGAGGGCAGGAAGTGTGCCACCGGTGATGCGTTGAGCAGACCTCACCACCCTCTGGAGAACCCTGCGGTTGCGTGCGGTATACAGCCCGACAGGATTCTCTCAATGGTGTATCTGTAGAGGCTTGGCTGTTGTCAATGAACAGCCATATAATTACATAGGTATCTATCTTGAGGTGGGATAGTGCAATGGCGTGCAATGGTCCATGGATCTGAAAATTGTTGTGGGACTAGAGTGTCTGGTAAGGTAGAGGCGATATGGTCCTTAACTTGCCTCTCAAAGCACTTCATGATGACAGAAGTGAGTTCTACGGGACGATAGTCATTTAGTTCAGTTACCTTCGCTTTCTTGGGTACAGGAACAGTGGTGGACATCTTGAAGCAAGTGGGGACAACAGACTGGGATAGAGAGAGATTGAATATGTTCGTAAACACTTATGCTTGGAGGACACGACTTGGGATGCTGTCTGGGCCTGTAGCCTCGTGTGGATTAACTTCTTGGTGACAGGGGGCAGTATTTTCACGTCCGGATGAAATGCATGCCCAAATTCAACTGCCTGCTACTCATCCCCAGAAGACAAGATATGCATATTATTAGTAGATTTGGAAAGAAAACTCTGAATTTTCTAAAACTGTTTGAATCATGTCTGTGAGTATAACAGAACTTATGTAGCAAGCGAAACCCTGAGGACAAACCATTCAGATTCTTGTTTTTTTGAGGTCACTCCCCTTTTCAATGGGTTTTCATTTGTAATCCAGATTTCTACAGGACGTAAATAAATGAACATTTTGGATATATAGTGACGGAATTAATCGAACAAAAGGACCATTTGTGATGTTTATGGGACATAGTGGAGTGCCAACAAAGAAGCTCGTCAAAGGTAAGGCATGAATTATATTTTTATTTCTATGTTTTGCGTCGCGCCTGCAGGGTTGAAATATGCTTTTCTCTCTTTGTTTACGAAGGTGCTATCCTCAGATAATAGCATCGTTTGCTTTCGCCGAAAAGCCTTTTTGAAATCTGACATGTTGGCTGGATTCACAACAAGTGCAGCTTTAATTTGGTATCTTACATGTGTGATTTCACGAAAGTTAGATTTTTATAGTAATTTATTTGAATTTGGCGCTCTGCATTTTCACTGGCTTTTGGCCAAGTGGGACGCTACCGTCCCACATATCGCAGAGAGGTTAACACGCTTAGTCCAGGGACTGAACGTTGGCGAGTACTATACTGGGAAGCGGTGGACGGAATGCACGCCGCCTGAGTCTGACTAGGGCCCCACTCCTATCTCTTCTCTGACGTGGGCGGATTGGTACAGCCCCCGGGATGATCAGAACTGCCTCGGGAAGTTCAAAACCAAGGATCCACGTCAGGGAAGTGGAATTTCTGGTAAGTGACCACCGATCTAATATCCAAAAGTTATTTCCGGCTGTAGTACAATAGTACAAAGAAACATTGAACAAATAATGTAAGAAATAACAATAAAAAAATGAAATACTGCAAAGTTGGCTAGGATCTAGGAACAAGGCGACTGTGTCTGTCGGCCAACATCTTGCTAAAACAAACTTACGTGTGTGTGTGTGTGTGTGTGTGTCCCTCTACCTGTGTGCTGTAGTTGCTGCAGTGCTGAATGATTCTCTGCATCTCTTCGTGAACCAGCTCCACACAGCGCAGGCTGGGTTCCTCCAGTCTCTTCACCTGTCTCTTCACCAGCAGCTCAAATGACACCTCAGGCACAAAGAGGGCTGGCCGCGGGCCCTACAGAGAGAGAGAGAGAGAGAGAGAGAGAGAGAGAGAGAGAGAGAGAGACATTACCCAGCAGTCTCTGGCTAACACACAACTCACAGTTTAGAAGAATATTTAATTGTTCATTTTTTTGAGAGAAGGTAAAGGTGTCTTTTTCTGCTTTGAACTCAAACTAAAATAACAAGTTTACCCCTTAAACAGATGTGTCAAACTGATCGTCAAAACACTGAACATTGCATCATTGTACTTGAAATTAACATGGATCCCAACAAATGTGAGGCTGTACGTAACCAGTAGCATCCAACTCACTGTAGCGTTCCTGATAGCTGTTAGCACGTCTATGGTGGTCAGACCTCCCAGTGGGTCGACGGACTCCAGCGTCCGACCAAAGGTCTCATGGAAAATATAACAGATTCGTGCTCCTCCACACCTGGAAGAGGAGAAAAACAACGTCGTAAGGTTCTATCTGCATTTGTCAAAATTGAGTTTACAGCCTTGTTCTTACTATATAGTACCCTAAAAGCCCCAATTGTTACATTAAAAAAATATATATATATATAAAAATTTGCTGACACCATTAAAACCAATGAGGTTTCGGAACTTTAAAGCCAATTATCTCAGAATCCTATTTTAGTAGATAGAACGTTGAAGTCCCAAGCTCTCGCTTTGTAACTGAAAGATCAAAGTAGTCGGCTAGCTAATCTACCTCCTACACAGGTGTATGGGCTCCCGAGTGGCGCAGCGCTCTAAGGCACTGCATCTCAGTGTAAGAGGCGTCACTACAGTCCCTGGTTCGAATCTAGGCTCTATCACATCCGGCCGTGATTGGGAGTCGCATAGGGCGCACAATTGGCCGAAGCGCCGTCTGGGTTTGGCCGGGGAAGGACGTCATTTAAAAAAATGATTTGTTCTTAACGGACTTGCCTAGTTAAATAAATGTTAAATAAAAACTGCAAAATCTCCCAATTGTTTGATTGTGATGCTCAATTTGTACTGGTGCCACCTTCTGGCAATTAGTAGAGGTGCTAGGATGTTTGAAAGAGGTTCATTCCATCCTTCCTAATTTTCTCTTCAAATAAATTAACAAAATACTAGGACTTCACACCTTTGGGGGTGGGGTAGGAATTCACACCTTTGGGGGTGGGGTAGGAATTCACACCTTTGGGGGTGGGGTAGGAATTCACACCTTTGGGGGTGGGGTAGGAATTCACACCTTTGGGGGTGGGGGGAAAGAATATAAGTTGCTCACAGTTCTGTTGTCTCTATGTACTTAGCGGTGCCCTCGATAGTGTGGCAGTACTCCGCGGCGAACTTGGTGATGAGCTGCAGCAGAGTAGAGCTCTGGTCCTCTACAGGTTCACCGTAGCTACTCAGCAGGGACTGGTACTGGGCCGCCAGCACATTGATACGAGTCTTCAGCTCCGGGAGACAGTCTCTAATGTGATGCATCAACAACCTGGCAACGAGGAGGAGAAGAGCGTGAAGTTAGAAATTAGGAAAGGGCTACAGACAGCATGATAGCCGTCCACAACGAAAGGAACTTTGCTAGTTGCTTAAAAGAGTGACATTACACTTCAAAATCAGAAGTTGGTCAAATGTTTTCAAACCTCAAAAGTTGTCTTCTGTTGAAGACTTGTTTGCTGAATACATTTCTATTTTCATACCTGTTCAACGTTCTGGCTAAGTATTTGGTTCCATTTCTGCTGGCGAGGGAGGGGTACTTCTTCTGTAGGAAGGCATATTCATCACGGATGGCGTCTGCCACGGTCTTCTTATTGTTGATGTCAAGCTGACTCCTTGGAAAAGGAATGAAGGTGATAAACTGTGTGAGGTTTATTTTTTATGACATTGTAGTGTTAAAGAACATTGTAAACAAAGCGTCAAAAGGAACGCTGGCCCTCTTTCCATTTTGATCTTGAGGGACTGTTGGCTTCTAGAACCCTTTGATGCACGAGGAGGCAATCCTCTCCCTTTAAAATATATACAGGATTCTCAAGAAGGCTGAAGTCTTGCTCTATGCAACATGTTAGAGACTGAAGTGTATTGTGTAAAGGTGCAGACCTGTTGACCACTCCTATGAGGCCCAGTTTGACAGGGATGACCCGACCCATCAGTACGTCCATGGCATCTGTCCCAGCATCCATTAGGTCCAGTTTGGTCACCACAGCCAATGTCCTCCTGCCTACACACAGCAGAAACCATATTCATAAAATAAGCAGAATAGGAGTGATGGTCTAGGAGCAGGCCCTCCCTGCCTGAAGAAATTCCAGGTAAAAAAAAACAGTTAACCAAGGGGTTTATAGTAGGCGGTGTATCCTACACCCAGGTAACCAAGGGGTTTATAGTAGGCGGTGTATCCTACACCCAGGTAACCAAGGGGTTTATAGTCGGCGGTGTATCCTACACCCAGGTAACCAAGGGGTTTATAGTAGGCGGTGTATCCTACACCCAGGTAACTAAGGGGTTTATCGTCGGCGGTGTATCCTACACCCAGGTAACCAAGGGGTTTATAGTAGGCAGGTATCCTATACCCAGGTGTATCCTACACCCAGGTAACTAAGGGGTTTATCCTACGGTAACGGTGTATCCTACACCCAGGTAACTTTAAGGGGTTTATCGTAACCAAGGGTTTATAGTGTATCCTACACCCAGGTAACTAAGGGGTTTATAGTGTATCCTACATACAGGTAACGGTGTATCCTACACCCACCCAGGTAACCAAGGTTTATAGTAGGCGGTGTATCCTACACCCAGGTAACTAAGGGGTTTATAGTCCTACACCCAGGTAACGGTGTATCCTACACCCAGGTAACCAAGAGGTTTATAGTAGGCGGTGTATCCTACACCCAGGTAACTAAGGGGTTTATCGTCGGGGTTTATAGGTGTATCCTACACCCAGGTAACTAAGGGGTTTATCGTCGGCGGTGTATCCTACACCCAGGTAACTAAGGGGTTTATCGTGTATCCTACACCCAGGTAACCAAGGGTTTATAGTATCCTACACCCAGGTAACCAAGGGTTTATAGTAGGCGGTGTATCCTACACCCAGGTAACTAAGGGGTTTATCGTCGGCGGTGTATCCTACACCCAGGTAACTAAGGGGTTTATCGTCGGCGGTGTATCCTACACCCAGGTAACTAAGGGGTTTATCGTCGGCGGTGTATCCTAGGTACCCAGGTAACTAAGGGGTTTATAGTCGGCGGTGTATCCTACACCCAGGTAACTAAGGGGTTTATCCTACACCCAGTAACGGCGGTGTATCCTACACCCAGGTAACTAAGGGGTTTATCGTCGGCGGTGTATCCTACACCCAGGTAACTAAGGGGTTTATCGTCGGCGGTGTATCCTACACCCAGGTAACTAAGGGGTTTATCGTTGGCGGTGTATCCTACACCCAGGTAACCAAGGGGTTTATAGTAGGCGGTGTATCCTACACCCAGGTAACTAAGGGGTTTATCGTCGGCGGTGTATCCTACACCCAGGTAACTAAGGGGTTTATCGTCGGCGGTGTATCCTACACCCAGGTAACTAAGGGGTTTATAGTCGGCGGTGTATCCTACACCCAGGTAACTAAGGGGTTTATCGTCGGCGGTGTATCCTACACCCAGGTAACTAAGGGGTTTATAGTAGGCAGTGTATCCTACACCCAGGTAACTAAGGGGTTTATCGTCGGTAACGGTGTATCCTACACCCAGGTAACTAAGGGGTTTATCGTCGGTAACGGTGTATCCTACACCCAGGTAACTAAGGGGTTTATCGTGTATCGGGTAACCAAGGTGTATCCTACACCCAGGTAACCAAGGGGTTTATCGTCGGCGGTGTATCCTACACCCAGGTAACCAAGAGGTTTATAGTAGGCGGTGTATCCTACACCCAGGTAACTAAGGGGTTTATCGTCGGCGGTGTATCCTACACCCAGGTAACTAAGGGGTTTATCGTCGGCGGTGTATCCTACACCCAGGTAACTAAGGGGTTTATCGTCGGCGGTGTATCCTACACCCAGGTAACCAAGAGGTTTATAGTAGGCGGTGTATCCTACACCCAGGTAACTAAGGGGTTTATCGTCCAGGTAACCAAGGTGTATCCTACACCCAGGTAACTAAGGGGTTTATCCTACACCCATGTAACGGGGGTGTGGTGTATCCTACACCCAGGTAACTAAGGGGTTTATAGTAGGCGGTGTATCCTACACCCAGGTAACTAAGGGGTTTATCGTCGGCGGTGTATCCTACACCCAGGTAACCAAGAGGTTTATAGTAGGCGGTGTATCCTACACCCAGGTAACTAAGGGGTTTATCGTCGGCGGTGTATCCTACACCCAGGTAACTAAGGGGTTTATCGTCGGCGGTGTACGCCATGGCATGTCTGACATAAGGATTAAAGGACTTTGAGAAACCACTATAGGAGACAGCCAACTGAGGTTAACAGCGAGAGAGCAGGAGAGAGAGCGTACGGAACAGAGACAAAGAGCGAGAGACAGACAGTCAGCTACACACAAAAGAGAAGAAATTGACAGCGGGAGAAAGGTGTTTACCGTCAGGGTCGACCTCGCGGGCCACTTTGAGGGCCTCTGAGGTGGCCATGTCTGTGTTGGCAGCAGTCACAGCCAAGATGATGGAGTTGGGGTTAGAGATGTGCTTCACGATCAAGTCTTTGATCTGCACCTCGATGTCTTTGGGCTGGTCTCCCACCGGCACCTGGGCAGACAAACACTGTCAACGTAGCCTGCCCATTTCATATTTCAAACCACACTTGGGGTTGTCTCCTTCAATGTTCAGTGAACCATGCTGGCAACATGAATAACCTCGCCTGAGCTCTGAAGACATGAATTAGCTCCCAGAGGTCATGCCTTGGCTTTAGCTCAGCAGACTAAGTACGTTTTGAGCATTTTGATTTGAAATAAAAACATTTATCTGTGTGTACCTTTGTGATACCTGGCAGATCCACCAGTGTGAGGTTGACTACGTGAGGGGAGAAGATCTTCAGGTGTATGGGTTCATCCGTGATTCCCTGGAAGAAGACAAACAGTAATGTCAGTTCAGCAGTTGGTAATGATAACATGTGTTTGACATTGTTTGGGACCATCTTCGCACTAAATTATTTTTGTTGCTGACATGTGTATTTATTATGGATCCCCATTAGCTGTTGCCAAGGCAGCAGCTACTCTTCCTGGGGTCCAAACACACCAAAACATCCACATTACAAATAAAAACAGTGAACTATGTTTATACTGAATGAACTAAAGATAAAACAGTCCATCATATAACATCTCTATACCACCACATATCCACAGCATGTTCAACACCACCATACAACAATATAACAATGTGTCCTGATGCATGTGTCTGTACCTTTGTGTGTCTCTTCACAGTCCCTGTTGTTCCATAAGGTGTATTTAAAAAAAAACAACATCTGATTGTACTGATGGCATCAGTTACCTGATGTGGAATAGAGTTCCATGTAGTCATGGCTCTATGTAGTACTGTTCGCCTCCCATAGTCTGTTCTGGACTTGGGGACTGTGAAGAGACCTCTGGTGGCATGTCTTGTGGGGTATGCCTGGGTCTCATACCTCGTTATTACCATACCTTGTCATTGCCATACCTTGTTATTGCCAGAAACTCTTTCCGTTTCAGCTTCGATCTCGAGCCGGATTTCATCAAAGTCTGTGTAGATCTAAAAACAAAAAGAATTGAACCTTAAATTGGAACAACACATTATTACATTAGGGTTTATATAGCTGCACATGACATCAATGTAAATATGATTCACTATGATCTGGTCCCAACATCAAAAGGCTACTGCAAAAATCTAAATATAATTTGATATTACAAATATAAGCATGAAGGGGGAAAAAAATCCTGTATCACCCACAGCATCCATTTCCAGCACGTCACAAGGCCTTCTCTGTTCCTGACCATGAAGGAGACATCTAGAGCAGCAGAGCAGTTCGCTGCACACGTCTCTACTTTATATACACATTCCCTCTGGTGTACCTTCTCGCCCTATTCCCTCTGGTGTATACAGAGACAGATTCCCTTCTCTGTGGTGTGTACAGAGACAGAGAGCGAGAGGGGGGTGTGACAGAGAGAGCGAGAGGGGGAGAGAGCGAGAGAAGGGGGTGTGACAGAGAGAGCGAGAGGGGAGAGCGAGAGGGGGTGTGACAGAGAGAGCGAGAGGGGGGTGTGTGACAGAGAGAGCGAGAGGGGGGTGTGACAGAGAGAGCGAGAGGGGGTGTGACAGAGAGAGCGAGAGGGGGGTGTGACAGAGAGAGCGAGAGGGGGTGTGACAGAGAGAGCGAGAGGGGGTGTGACAGAGAGAGCGAGAGGGGGTGTGACAGAGAGAGTGACAGAGAGAGGGGGTGTGACGAGAGCGAGGGGTGTGACAGAGAGAGCGAGAGGGGGGTGTGTGACAGAGAGAGCGAGAGGGGGGGTGACAGAGAGAGGGGGGTGTGACGAGAGGGGGGGGTGTGACAGAGAGAGCGAGAGGGGGTGTGACAGAGAGAGCGAGAGGGGGGTGTGACAGAGAGAGCGAGGGGGGGTGGAGAGAGCGAGAGGGGTGTGACAGAGAGAGCGAGGGGGGGGGGTGACAGAGAGAGCAAGAGGGGGGGTGTGACAGAGAGAGCAAGAGGGGGGGGTGTGACAGAGAGAGCGAGAGGGGGTGTGTGACAGAGAGAGCGAGAGGGGGTGTGACAGAGAGAGCGAGAGGGGGTGTGTGACAGAGAGAGCGAGAGGGGGTGTGTGACAGAGAGAGCGAGAGGGGGTGTGTGACAGACAGAGAGAGCGAGAGGGGGGAGAGGGGGGTGTGACAGAGAGAGCGAGAGGGGGGTGTGACAGAGAGAGCGAGAGGAGAGGCGAGAGGTGACAGAGAGAGCGAGAGGGGGTGTGACAGAGAGAGCGAGAGGGAGAGAGCGAGAGGGGTGTGACAGAGAGAGCGAGAGGGGGTGTGTGACAGAGAGAGAACAGAGAGGGGGGGGTGTGACAGAGAGAGCGAGAGGGGGTGTGACAGAGAGAGCGAGAGGGGGGTGTGACAGAGAGAGCGAGGGGGGTGTGACAGAGAGCGAGAGAGAGCGAGAGAGTGTGAGAGGGGGGGGGTGACAGAGAGAGCGAGAGGGGGGTGTGACAGAGAGAGCGAGAGGGGGGAGAGGGGGGGGTGACAGAGAGAGCGAGACAGAGAGGGGGGGGGTGTGACAGAGAGAGCAGAGAGAGCGAGAGGGGGGGGCGAGAGGGGGTGTGACAGAGAGAGCGAGAGGGGGGTGTGACAGAGAGAGCAGAGAGGGGGGGGGGTGTGACAGAGAGAGCGAGAGGGGGTGTGACAGAGAGAGCGAGAGGGGGGTGTGACAGAGAGAGCGAGAGGGGGGGTGTGACAGAGAGAGCAAGAGGGGGGTGACAGAGAGAGCGAGAGGGGGTGTGACAGAGAGAGCGAGAGGGGGGTGTGACAGAGAGAGCGAGAGGTGGGGGTGTGACAGAGAGAGCGAGAGGGGGGTGTGACAGAGAGAGCGAGAGGGGGGTGTGACAGAGAGAGCGAGAGGGGGGTGTGACAGAGAGCGAGAGGGGGGTGTGACAGAGAGAGACAGAGAGGGGGGTGTGACAGTGTGACAGAGAGAGCGAGAGGGGGTGTGTGACAGAGAGAGCGAGAGGGGGTGTGTGACAGAGAGAGCGAGAGGGTGACAGACAGAGAGAGCGAGAGGGGGGGGGGTGTGACAGAGAGAGCGAGAGGGGGGTGTGACAGAGAGAGCGAGAGGGGGTGTGACAGAGAGAGCGAGAGGGGGTGACAGAGAGAGCGAGAGGGGGTGTGGGGGTGACAGAGAGAGCGAGAGGGGGGTGTGACAGAGAGAGCGAGAGAGTGTGACAGAGGGGGTGACAGAGAGAGCGAGGGGGACAGAGAGCAGGGGTGACAGAGAGAGCGAGGGGGGTGTGACAGAGAGACGAGGGGGGGGGGGTGACAGAGAGAGCGAGAGAGGGGGTGTGACAGAGCGGGAGGGTGTGACAGAGAGGAGTGTGACAGAGCGAGAGAGGGGGTGTGACAGAGCGAGAGAGGGGTGTGTGTGACAGAGCGAGAGCGAGAGCGAGAGGGGGTGTGACAGAGAGAGCAGAGGGGGTGTGTGACAGAGCGAGAGAGAGTGTGACAGAGAGGGGGGTGTGACAGAGCGAGAGGGGGTGTGACAGAGCGAGGGGTTTATAGTAGAGGGTGACAGACCCAGGTAACCAAGGGGTGTGAACCAAGAGGTTTATAGTAGGTGGTGTATCCTACACCCAGGTAACCAAGGGTTTTTATAGTAGAGGGTGTATCCTACACCCAGGTAACCAAGGGGTTTATAGTAGAGGGTGTATCCTACACCCAGGTAACCAAGGGGTTTATTGTAGAGGGTGTATCCTACACCCAGGTAACCAAGGGGTTTATAGTAGAGGGTGTATCCTACACCCAGGTAACCAAGGGGTTTATTGTAGAGGTCGACCGATTAATCAGGGCCGATTTCAAGTTTCCATAACAACCAGTAATCTGCATTTTTGGACACCGATGATGGCCAATTACATTGCACTCCACGTGGAGACTGCGTGGACCTGTTATGCGAGTGCAGCAAGGAGCTAGCTGGCATTAAACTTATCTTATAAAAAACAATCAATCTTAACATAATTACTAGTTAACTACACATGGTTGATGATATTACTAGTTTATCTAGCTTGTCCTGCGTTGCATATAATCGATGTGGTGCCTGTTAATTTATCATTGAATCACAGCCTACTTCGCCAAACGGGTGATTTAACAAGAGCATTCGCAAAAAAGCAGGTAAAGATGAGGGAGTGTTTTGCTTGGTCAGCAACCTGCTTGCTTCGAACCAACAGAGACTAGCTCGGAGGCATTGTTAGTACTGAGACATAGCCTACCTTGTTTTTGGTGTGTAGAAATTTGCCCCATTCCTCTCCGTCGACACCTGTGGGAATGACAACAAGGCAGTCTCAGTCCCATTTCCCAGTCTGTCTGGCAGGTGTCATTTGGAGTGGGTCTAGCAGCCTACTCTTAGGGACAGTTTCCCGGACACAGATTAAGTTTAGGACTAATTTACATCAACGGGGACGCTACATTGTACCCGATTTTTCAAGGTCTAGGCTTCATCTGCGTCTTGGAAAGCAGCCAATTGTGTTGTAAATAAACTGTCATGTTGACTGGTGTCTCAAGGCAGGATGTAGACTTATTTATTTGTTTGTTCAGATGGGAATACGTTGTGCAGACCAATAACCCAGAGGGATACGTACAGAGATCTGAACAAACTACACAGTGAGAAATAGGGTTGATGACAAAAGCAAAGAAAATATGCCTGCTGTGAGAAAAGCCAGAGAAGCATGGTTGGTGCATTATGGGAAGCACAGGAATAGGCATTACTACTACCTAGCTACCAAACACCTTTCATATAACAACAATGTTATTATTTAAACTAATAGATGTTTTAGTTGGAATAATTAAACTGAAATAATGACCTACCAAACTATGAAATAAAATAAAGATGGTGGCTCAGCTGTTAGTTAACTATAAGCAGCTATTTGAGTTCATTTTAACATTAAGAGGCGTTTGTTTTTCAGCATGTTAAAAATTTGCGTGAATTGAAACAGAACATTTTATTTGCACTTAAGGGCCCTAGTTACCACCAAATAAGTTATCACACTGTGACCATGCACTCCAAAATAGGTTTTCTTATGATGTCCTTTCCTTTTACAGAAAATAAAATGTTTTGTCTGAATCAGAGTTTGACCTTCCTGGGCTTGATTGCTGAATCAAGCTAAGCCACAGGGTTTGTCAGCTCAAAACCAACAGGCTAAAAAGGTAGGATGGGAGAGGGGGCTAACAGAAAGGGGTAGGCCTAGACTAGAGTAAGAAGCTGCTGATTGAACACAGACAACAGGCAATAAGGGAACAAGGAAAAGGAGACCTTTGTAAAGGCGCATGTTTCTCCAAGCATTGGGGTCTGTGGCTCAGAAGAGATCAGACAACAGGAGAGAGGGGTTAGTAGTTATAGATGCAGCTCCTGCATCATGGCCATCTGCAGCAGTGCAGGGGTTTACATCATCCTTCATGTGACTATTCCCTGCAGCAGGGCAGACTCAAGCACTCCGCCTATAGGGCAGAATGTCTCATAAACCACACAAGGGTTACTACATTTGTCATTCTATTGGGGAAAGCTTAATAGTGGCATATCTCATAAGCTGGTTTTGTGTTCAAATGTCTTGGATGTCATTGTTGAAGGAGTATCATGACATTGCACACTGTTGTGACTTGGTGGCTGTGTAAGAACATTCAGGTGCCTGTAGAACTTTGATAGATAAGGGAAACCCTGTTGAAGCATAAGTGCCTAATTTACAGCTAGAACTCGCTAGCTTGTCCATTGCTGTGAATACAGACTTCTATATCCGCTGAGGTGACATGGCACTTCTCACAGTCCAACTGAATAATGCACTGTGACATGACTTGCTGGTGCAGTCATTCATACGAGCATGTCCTGGCCTAAGAAACGCTACCACACTTCTAAAAAAAGACTGGCCAATCAGAGTCAGAAACACATAAGCACACAGAGCGGCAAAACACAGCATGTCACAAACACAGACACAAAGACACACAAACAACTAAATTGGTTTAAATAGTAATCTGATGACTGTAGACATGAGGGACTAGATTGGTTTAAATAGTCATCTGAGGACTGTAGACATGAGGGACAGGAAGGATGAAAACCACAACACCATCCCCAGTTAACTGCCAAGAGACACAGAGCAGCCACCAGCAGAATGTCACTTTGTCAAAGTTCACAGATTTTTCAGAAACCCTGGCTGGAGGATTTCCTTCCTGAATCAGAAGATAATAGCCTAAGCAGAGAGGGAATACTCCAATCCCGGTTTCTGAAAAACCTGGGAACGTTAATGAGAAGCCTCCCAGAACAGTACAACCCTAGAGCAGTGATTGTGTCGTGTTTCACAGTACCATTCTCCTCGCTGGTCTTCCTACGGTCCTCTGGGTCCACATGGACCAGCTGGAGGATGAGGGGCCGACGGGTGACAACGCCAGTACCACGGGGCAGAAGGTCTCTCCCCACCAGAGCCTCTAGCACTGAACTCTTCCCACTGCTCTGGAGACAAACACAACACAATCAGTAACAACACAAAAAGTAACACGTGAGATAGTAAACAACACAAGTCAGCATCACTTACAAAACAAAAGAACTGACACAATGACAGAGTTAAATCTTTCCACAACAACATTGATTTTAACCTGCCTGATCTCACCTCAGCTGCGCCTGGCTGAAGTTGACCTATTTTAGTTTGCACTCAGTCATGTGGAAAATAGAAAAATCCCTGAAATCACTGTCAGTTCTAACAAACCCCTCTGAGTGAATATGTCCTTTGAAAAGCAGTAACAAGACAACGCAGAAACACTCTGGAGGCCAGATAATCGGGGAAACATCCTATGGCTGCCTTCTTGTCGCCATGGCACCGTCAGTTCAGAGGTTGCCAAAGAGCTGAGACAGTGACATCCTCTTAGCAAATCAATGTAATTATGTGTACCTGGGAGGGGATGGCTGCTACTGTAAACATGTTATGTAACACCTACAACAGCTGTGTGGAGGGAAGGGTACAGGTGCAGCCTATTTTGGTACAGGTATAGCCTATTTGAAGTAGAACACCTCTGTTCATCTAAGCAGATGCAAGGTCATTCTAGAAATCAAACAAAGAGGATGCCTTGGAAGACTTCAATTATGTTCACATTGATTGAAAAATAGTCTTCCAAGGCAAGGAGAAGAATGGATACAAGTGAGTGTAAACAAACCATAAACCCTGTAGCGTGTCAGTTTAATGAAGTGACTGCGTATCAAAATCAGCTGTATAGTTAGTTGTTTGCTTTGGTCACGGCTTGTGACACCTGCTGCTGAACATATCAGTATGTTAAAGGGGTAGTTGGCCATGTTGCACTGCCTGTCAAATTCGCTCTAGTTATCGGCTCACAATAGTGCTAACTAGCTAGCTAACAAGTTCATTAAGGCGATAGTGGTTAGCTACAGCTAAGTAACTAACGTCAGATAACCTTGCCTGGAAAACACAGCACAAGAAGCTACATTTCTATATTCCATGAGTGGATCTATGTGATAGTCAACAGTAACAGTAGCTAGCTAACGTCGTAAGAGTGAATGAAACTCTGTGGTAAAGAGCATGCTAACGCCAGATGGCTACAGTCCGCTAGCTGGCTGACTCTTACCTGCGTTCCAACAACAGCAATCTGCGGCAGTTGGATAATGTCCGCGCCAACCGTATTAAACACATCTTGTAATTTGTTTATGACCGGGATAAGGGCCTCCATAGCTCTGGGAAAGAAAGGCTGTACCTGTCAAATAAATGGACTAACTACAATGCAACCCTGCTAACCACAGGCACAAAGTCATCCAATGTCCCTCACACGGTCACAATGTATACTGCCCCGAAAACTGCGCAAAAAAAAAAAAAATCAGCGTTGCATTGTGGGACTTTGAGTTTTTACATAGAGAAACGATCAAATGAACAGTAAATTTAAATAAAATAAACAAGCACAAAAATAAACTACATTTACAAGCGTTGACGTCATGATGCACCAATGTTACTGGAGCTTGGTTTCCATCCAATTGGCGACAGATTTTCAGTGGCGTACAGATAGAACAATGAGACTGAGATTTAACCGGATGAATAAATGTGAAGCATCCGGTTGGCGTTTCCACACACTACCAAATATGGTGGTGAGAGGAAGAGCAGCGGCCGGCGGTAGGAGAATATAGATTTTGGCCGACAATTTCCACAATGGAACGTTTGATCTCAAGAAAGTTTTCGGTTTCTAAAACTATATGTTACGAACAGAGTGGACTGATTTTTGTATACTTTGTTCTTTGCCAAAGTTTACAAAAATTGCGTTGTTTAGAGGGAGTTAATGCACACGCGCACCTCAGAGTAGGCGTTCCCTAACGGAAATGCATGCCCACTATGATTAATTTATAACGCTGTGATCTATCTTGGGTTAGTTAAACATCTTTGAGTGGTTTCCTCCAAACGGACCTGTTGCGCATAAAAACCTATGCGTGGTGACGTAGTGCACACATGTATTTTTTCTGTTTACATGTTCCGAATAAAATGTAACGTTCAATGACTCCATCGAATTTTAAACTACCGATTAGTTGTCACGAAAACGGTTGCGTTAAATAGCTCTAGTCTTGGCACGTGAGCTCGAGCAACCTGCTCGCAGATACAGTGCGAGGAAGGCTTCTCTACAATAAAATGATGGATGAGAGCGAGAATATTTTTTTTGTCAAACGTCAGGCACGCGTCGATCAACATGTCACCAGAATAGGACGTTCGATATTTATTGTAAAGCAGCATCAAGCTCATCACCGCCCTTGTTTCATCTGTAGCCTAATAAACTGCATGGTTTCCCTAGTAGGTCCACACACCATATCATCGCACTACCCCCCCAAAAAAGTTGTTGCAGAGAAAATTATACTCGAGAGTGTGCAAACCTGCCAACCTGACAACGATTGGTACAATTTCACAGAATGAAAATACACATCGTTTGTTCTCATCTTTAATTTCCTGAAGCCTTTTTTCCCCCTCCATTTTCAAAGGACTAAACCCTATTTTCAGTCAAGGTAACACACATTTTATCCATAGGATTACAATAACTAAAGTGCTATATGGGTCATACATCAACATATCACAATGACAAAGCCAGCTAGTAACAGTGGCGAAACATAGGATGTACAAGAGGAGCTGGCTTTAAAATATTGCACATGACATAAACTTGGGCACATATTCATTAAGCGTCTCGGGAATAGGTTCGCTGCCGATCCAGGATCAGTTCCGCCTTACCATGTAAATGTTATTCACGTTGATCTAAAAAAAAGGCAAAACTGATCCTAGATAAGCACACCTACTCAGAGAACATTTCTGAATACAAGCCCAGGAGAACAGACATTTCTATAGTCTATAGACTAGTGAAACATGAGGTAACGGGGTGGTTATGAGGTGTTGGATGAACAACACTGGATTTTATTTACACCAATGTTAGCTTAGAAATTCAAGTGGTCCATGCAGACAGCAGAAGAGTTGTTAAAGTTCCTCTGGAGTGAAAATCATAAGGTAGCTAGCTACATCAACAGCAAGTAGTTTACATGTTACGATCTTTGCCAATACAAGTTCTTGTCGATCTGAGTATTTCTTTCCTAATTTCAACTTAAAGTGGCGAGCATCCTTTAACAACAGCATCAAAACGCTGCCATACAGTTTCAGTACATGTTCCGAGGGAACATTTTTTGCAGACGTTGTTCTCCATTTATCAAACAAAAGCAAACCTGTCACGGTTCATTATCCACACTGTTTTGTTCCAACCAAAAGGCTGCTGGATTCACACAATGGAGCTGTAGGCTATACAAAATACTACATGCACACAGAAAATGTCTAGGTTCAGCAGTGGTAGTAGTTACTGAAACTATTTGGCTGACAAATTACAATAAAAAGCTCAAGTGAAAACATTCTCCCATGAAAAACCCCCCAAATAAATCTCTCTCGAACAATTGAAGTTGCTTAAGGCAACAATACTGATACTATGTTCAATTGCATTTCTAGGTTTGCAAGGGACTATATAATGAATAGCTGAAAAGCTTCTCCTCAAAAATCCTATGTAAATATTAAGGGGGGTTTCAAAATATACAGTATATAGAATGATATATATAATTCTAAGTAGCTAATGAACATCTGGATCCAGATTAGACTTAACACAACCCAAAAAATATTTCTCTACAACATTTACATTCCTAACCATACTGTGAGAAATATGCTTCAAAAGCTTTTCAGTGCTTTAATTAAATTTTGAAAAATTACAAACTGAGTGTGCTAAAAAGTGTTTTCATTAGCTACTGTGACTCAACAAAATAGCAATGACCAGCACTTAGGTCACAGCAGCAACAAAAACAGCCTGCTCCCGCCACAGTGGCCTACCCATGTGCACGCTGTGCCAAGGGTCATGTTCATTAGAGCACAACGTAGAGAAACATTTCAAAATGTTATGCAATGGAAAACAAGCCTTGCTTATTGGACAAGTTCAGATAGTACCTCCCCATTTCAGGCTGCTTTCTTCCATTTCGTGCCTGATGAACACGACCCAGAGGATGTGGATACCGACAAGACCCTCTGTCCTCAGGAGCCAGTGCAGTCAGTGTACGTGGTGACCATGTTCCCCCTGCGCTGTGTCACCGTTCTGCAGTGTTGCTTCGTTGTAGTACCCTGAAATGTGCTCTCCGTCCGCTTAGTAGTGTCCGTTTCAAAAGTAAACATCTTCTCCATGTCGTCAAACATGTCGTCAAAGCCGCCACCACCACCTGCTGCTCCAAAGGCACCCTGGAAGTGTCTCTTGCGTCTGCTGTGGTGGGCCTCCTGGTGGGCCCGGAAGTGATCCTCGAAGTGCCTTTGGTGATGGGCGTGTCGGTTCTGGCTGTAAATATCAAAGTCCTTGAACATGTCGTTGAAGTTGAAGGGCTGGTGGACGTTTGGACCGTTTCGGTCTTTGGTTATGTCATTATAGAACGTGCCGTGACCAAACTGGTCATACTCTTGTCTCCTCTTCTCATCTGATAATGTTTCATATGCTATAGATGACAGAAGTGCAAGAACAGTTTTCAGATCATAGCAATGATTCTATTAGCAGTACAGTGTAAAATAAAAACACTAGTTTTGCACAACAATAATGTAATTTGGCTACAGCACAATAAAGAAAGAACACACTGGAAGGAATGTGAGAAGATGGACATTTTTACATAAATAAAAGACAAGAAAGAGTAAAGAATAATAGGAATATTTAAGATGACCAAAGTTGATATTTAGTTTAGAGTGATCAACACAATGTTTAGTATATTTGGAGTTTCTTTAGTACACATCATTTCCAGTGTTACACTCAAGGTGCAGGTTGATGGTCACTAGACTAGAAGCTGAATGTTGTTATGGATTATTCTCATGTCTGCTGATAGTGATTGACTCCAGACTGGAGGTAAAACAACAGAGGACACTGATTATTCACAGCTGTATTGACATTCTGTGAACACCATGTGATTCTGTAGCAGCTGACCAAGTCACTGACTGTTTGTTTTGACTTCCTACAAGCCTCTCTGGCTGGTGTTTACAGCATATGTTGTGCTCTCTGATTAGGATACAAGGGCCTACGCTGAGAAGGCCAGTTAGACATTTTCTCTGCTTCTGCTCTAGAGGAGACTCACTGTTGCAACTTGTAATACACCAGAATTACTCAAGAATTACTTCTCTTTTGTTCACCTGGAATTTCCTATTACACTTACCCTCAGCAATTCCTCTGAACTTTGTCTCAGCATCTGGGCTCTTGTTCTTGTCTGGATGATACTTCATTGCCAGCTTGTGAAAAGCCTTCTTTATCTGACGCTCGTTGGCATCTTTCCGCACACCCAGTATGTCATAGTAGTCCTTCTTGGCAAGTATCAACTCTGTTATCATCAGGATACACACTGCAAATGTTAACGCTGACTGTGCAGTTGCCATGGTGCTGGTGGCTTCTGTAAAGTAGATATGGGGAGAGTAGAGGAACAGTTGAGATCTCAGAGCTTGGCCTATACGTCTATGGTTGAGATAAGCTACACTACAGCATACATACATGTTCAAAACTTCAACGCATTGAAACCAGTGCCAGTTGTGATTTATGCAAAGGAGTGAGCAGAAAAGGTCTTAATGTCTACTGGTATTAATATCATCTCCAACACAAAGATCACCCTGTTCCCACATAATCTTGTATAGCAGCTTTAGTTAAACAGTGCCTTGAGTTGAGAGCTGTGATACAGCTATTAAAATTTAAACTGATCATCTGCATAGCTCACACTGTGAGTCACGGTCATCTTGACTAACGTTAAGCGATATTGATGGAGCCAGCCAGACAAATTGAGCCTGATTGAGTGAAGTATGAACTCCCTAAGGAAAAAAGTCAGTTTACCTGAACGTACACGATGTTACCAATATTAATCCCAATGACGCTGGCACAACAAACGACATTGCTGATGATGTTAAATTAAATTAGCTTGTTATTCAGCTAGTTTATATATTGGTGGCTAGAAAATGTTAGCTAGATGGCTAGTTAAGCATTTATCGCTAGCAAGCCTAATTGCCCAGTAAATCTAAACAACCAATAATTCAATGACACTAATAATGAAGTTATGCGAGGACACATAGCTGCGACAATACAGCTTTGCTTACCTTTTTGCTGAACTGCGAAGGATAACTTCAGTCGGCTAGCGGTTATCGCGTCGCTCTATTTTGACGCTCCGTTACACTGAACGAAAACAACACGAATCGCAATGTGATTGGTCAGCACCCTACCCAATGATTTCTGACTCCGCCCTTAACTTCTTCACTTTCCGCGGGAAAAGAAACATGTAGAAGCGTTTTTTTTAAATGGAATAAATTGCTAATTTACCAACGTGAGGCCTAGATCGAATTTTAGTTTCGTAACGCTTAGGTTGTTATGAATGTACTGGTGTAAATGGACGCTGTAAATGGCATCCCTATTTTCCTCTGTTGAAGACGACATGACCACAGATATAAAACACTGATTAATTTAACCTTTATTTTATCAGGGAGCCATAATGAGACCAAGGTCTCTTTTACAGATGAGCCCCGAGCTACATAAATTACAGAAAATACACTCATCAATATAAATACAAAATGCAAGTAGAAAGAGAAACATGGTCATAAAACACAACCACCTTCATCAGTAATAAGGTCCTCAATCAGCCTTCTGAATTGCCCTAGAGGCATCAAGTGGCTCCTGAGTGACACAGCGGTCTGCTTGAGGTGTCACTACAGACACCCTGGTTCGAATCCAGGCTGGAGCACAACCAGCTGTGATTGGGAGTCCCATAGGGCGGCGCACAATTGGCCCAGCGTCGTCTGGGTTTGGCCGGTGTAGGTCGTCATTGTAAATAAGAATTTGTTCTTAAGTACTACTTAAGTAGTTTTTTTGGGTATCTGTACTTTACTATTTATATTTTTGACAACTTTTACTTTTACTTCACTACATTCCTAAAGAAAATATTGTACTTGTTACCCTGACAACCAACAGTACTCCTTACATTTTGAATGTGTTCAATTCAAGCACTTATCAAGAGAACACCTTCGTGTTCCTCTGGCCTGGTGGACTCACTAAACACAAATGCATCTTTTGTAAATAATCTGAGTGTTGGGGTGTGCCCCTGGCTATCCATACATTTTAAAAACAAGAAAATGATGCCGTCTTGCTTTGCTTAAGACAAGGAATTTTTAATTATTTATACTTTTACTTTTGCTTTTGATACTTAAGTATATTTTAACAATTACATTTCTTGCTATTTATGTAAAACCAAATACTTTAACACTTTTACTCAAGCAGTATTTTACTGGCTGACTTTCACCTTTATTTGTAACTTTCTATGAAGGTATCTATACTTTTACCAAGTATTACAATTGGGTTCTTTTTCCACCACTGGAGCTAAGAGGCACAGAGTCATCTGCAGCTATTTGTTGAGTGAGCTGAGACTTTGCCAAGGTCCCTGGCCAACCATGTGAGAGCAGAGCAGACTGACAAAGACCTCCCTCAAGTCGCAGGATTCAGTGGCTGGGGGGGAACTGGGAGAGCAGTGTTGGCAGAGCTCAGTCCACACTGATGAAGCACCCTCCAAAGGAGTGGAGCTGCTGCAGGGGATCAGAGTGGCTGCCAATGCACCATTATGTGTGTGCACAGGAGGCCTTGGTGTGGCTCCTGTAGCAGGGTTGGTGCTGCCAGTTTGTTTGCCAATTCTCAGTTTGTAATTCCAGACATGATTAGTGATTTGTCCTCTTCTTCTTCTTTTTTGGTGTCATGGCGTTCGCACAGTCTGTTTGTGTATGCTGCCATCTACTGTGCAAGAATGTGCTGTCGATCACTTTACATTTTTTGATACAAAAATAAAAAGGAAGAGGCAAAGGATAAAATTGAACCACCAACTAACCCTCCACCGATATACCACTAATACACCTATATACCACTATTACACCTATATACCACTAATACACCTATATACCACTAATACACCTATATACCACTAATACACCTATATACCACTAATACACCTATATACCACTAATACACCTATATACCACTAATACACCTATATACCACTATTACACCTATATACCACTAATACACCTATATACCACTAATACACCTATATACCACTAATACACCTATATACCACTATTACACCTATATACCACTATTACACCTATATACCACTATTACACCTATATACCACTATTACACCTATATACCACTATTACACCTATATACCACTATTACACCTATATACCACTAATACACCTATATACCACTATTACACCTATATACCACTATTACACCTATATACCACTAATACACCTATATACCACTATTACACCTATATACCACTATTACACCTATATACCACTATTACACCTATATACCACTATTACACCTATATACCACTATTACACCTATATACCACTATTACACCTATATACCACTATTACACCTATATACCACTATTACACCTATATACCACTATTACACCTATATACCACTATTACACCTATATACCACTATTACACCTATATACCACTAATACACCTATATACCACTATTACACCTATATACCACTATTACACCTATATACCACTAATACACCTATATACCACTAATACACCTATATACCACTAATACACCTATATACCACTATTACACCTATATACCACTATCCCATTCCGCAACTTTGATCCTACACCGGTCCAATGGCCTGGGAGGATGGGACTCTTTCCTTCAACACACCCTGTAACTCTTCTGCTTCAGGCACCATTCTTCCTCAATACACATATTCCCTCTGCATCAGCTCTTCTCCTTCTTTCTCGCTGTCCATAACAATATATATCTGTTCACCACGCTCTTGTCGCGCCTTCATCCCCTGTATTGTCTTCAATACCCAACTTCTGTTCCTTAGCCACATTTACTCGTATGGTGATCTATGGCCTCTCCATGCTCGCCATTAAAAATAATCACACGGAGCTGAAGACAAATAACCCTCCTTCTTCTTCTTCTTCTTCTATCCCCTCCACCAGTTCATCTGTTTGAACGGTAATCTGCGTTGCTCTGTCATATTGTCAACAACGCAGCATGGTGTATCGTTCAGAAACATACAACATCTATTTTCCATAAAATATATGTTTGAATTTTCTAAGTCGTTTCATTGGGAAGGCAGATAAAAGTGTTTGCATGTGAAAACACAGATCCCCGTGCTTAATCTACATTTTTATTTGAGCCAACTTTTTGAGCCAATGCCGTTGGCCAGAACCTGGCCAGAAGGGACACCAGGCCAGAGAGGTAGAGGCAAAGCGAGAGGTTTTGCACTGCCCCAAAATCTGTTGTTGAAAATAAGCCAGCAAAGTGAATATTTTTTTGTATGGAGGTCAATGAGTGTCGAATTTGGTCAACAAAAAATGTAATTGCTAATTTGCTACGTGAGGCTTATTTGATTAAGTATAAGTTACGTAATGGTTAGGTAGGTTGTTATGAATGCACTGATATATGTGGATGCATTTGGCATTTCGGCAACTTTGATAAAAACTAGTTTAGCATGGACATTGCCATTGAGGGCTTCCACAATTTTAAAGTTGTCAACTGTGTGGGGATTCCTATGAGTTGGAAGCAATCAGCCAAATGAAGAAGAAGAAATTCGACTACTTTAAAATGGAGATAGCCTCAATGGCGATGCCAATGCTGTCACAGACACTATAATTGCACTAACCTAATGTAGCAGGCGTAAAATAAATGCCTGAAACTAGATTCCCTACAAACTGGTCTTGACAAGAAGAGAAAAAAACTGTCCGAGGAGGTTCTCGTCTGCACTGTTCAACCAATCCAGTAAATGTGGAGGAGAAGTTAAGATGGCGTGCCGCCTTGTTAACATCCAAAAGCAGAGGTCCCATCACAGGTTCTCTTTCCATTTCCCCCCCAAAACGGATGTCCGGTTGATAGGGACTGGGCAGAGGCTATAATAGAGAGAAATGGTAATGGTGTCTTTTTGGAGGCACTAACTCCGCCATTGTTCGTTAGAGAAAGACTATGAGGAAAATGAATGGCGTTTTTCTAGGGTTTTTGGATAAACACTGACAATAAGGTCTGTGGTAAACAGGCTTAGGAGACCTTATACATATTGTTCTATTAGATCATCTTCATCAGCTAATGTCACTTTTTGTGAATTTTAAGAAATTATGTAATAAAAAAACCACAAATCACATAAAGGCTTCATAACTCATAAAGGTCATGTTAACTGACTGCTATTATCTCATAGAACAAAACATATAAGCTCTCCTGTTGACGTCAGACCTTGTTTTCTATGTTCATAGAGTACCGCAGTATGAGTCATAATACCCATAAAACCTAGCGGTGAAACAAGGAAATGGTTCCAATCGTTTTTCCATCATTCATTTTGCCCTTAGGGGATTTTTGAAACGCTTAAAATAAGAGCTTTATTTCGTGTAGGTTTTGTTATCTGTGTAAATCTCTCTAGGACAAGATAACTTTTATAAATATATTAATTCACCTGTATTAATTCACCTGTTTTTACCCCCCCCCCAAAATGAAAGGCTAATTAGCTGCTAATGTGGTTATTATAAAGAACTAAAAATTCCATGATGATGTGGACGAAATTGCCGAATCGAGGCAAAGGTAAGAATCACTGGATTAACGATCTAATGTTAGCTACATTTTGTAATTATTAAATTGGTTACATTTCTTTCAATTGACAATTCTGTGAACTGTCTTGTGCAAGTTCTAAATTGACACAATACCTGTTAGCCAATTTGTCAGATAGAGATGACATGCAAGAGTCTTGCATGATGTCTACTTTGATGCATAGCTGTCATCAAGGCAAAGGGTGGCTATTTGAAGAATCTCAAATATAAAATATATTAGATTTGTTTAACACTTTTTTTTGCTTACTACATAATTCTCTATGTGTTATTTCATACTGTTGATGTGTACACTATGATTCTGCAATGTAGAAAATAGGAAAAATAAAGAAACCCTTGAATGAGTAGGTGTTCTAAAACTTTTGACGTGTAGTGTATATCTATAAAAAAAAAAATAGATGTTGGTTTCCGGATGATGCACAATACTGCCTTGATGGCAACACTACCGAGCAGCGCATATTACTGTTGGATTTAAGAAGGGCGCTCCTCCCTCTCCGCTTTTGCACGGTCACGTCACGGGCCATAGACCGGTGTCCCGCGGCTCAGCATAATCGAATCCACCCATTTGTTAGAGCAGTCACTAGACGAGACTATCTTTGTCAGTATAATAGACTCCTAGCTCACGCCCGTTAGGCAAACCGGTTCCAAATCTAATGCAAGCAACTAACCCGGTTCACCCGGGCCATTAATCCAATTCCCCTCAGTGGGCTGATAGTGGCAGGTGATAAATAGCCAATTGTAGGTCAGATCAAAGACCGCGTGATCATTGTTTTCCTCTGTTTTTTGTTGTTGTCCGTGGATTAAAACTGTCGAGTCGAATGACCCCCAACACATACCGAGAAGCTTGTTGTGAACCGTGTTTACATGTTCGTTTGATTTCGCTGTTACGAGAGTCAATGAATTCTTCAGATTTCCACCAACCGTCATCAAGAAACTGGTATGTTATCATAGACTGTCTGGCTAGACTGTTACATTTAGATAGCTAAGGTTATCCGTTTAGTGTCTGTTTCTGGAATACCGATAGCTAGCAATTCTAGCTAAGTAGCTGTTGTTGTAAACTAGCTAATATTCATGCATAGATTGCCTACTTCCCCAGCTTTAATTTAAAAAAAAGTGCTATAGATATGATTGTAATCCAGTGGGATAACACATCTACAACATGGTGATTTAACGTATATTAGCTGCGGCTAGCTAGCACACATTGGTCATTGGGTGCATTTGCAGTTATGCAATCGACAGGCTAGCGCCACTAGTAAACCATACGGATAACAGCCGCCTATCCCAGAGCTGGCCTTACCAGATAGTTACATACATCTCCAATATGTTTTAAACTACACAGTACTTCTTTAGTCATGCTTATTTTTTTATTGTTCACCAGCTTCATGAAGGAATAAACAAATGAAAGCTGCCTTCCAAGACCAAGAGGGATGTCTCTGAGATGTGTTCCAGATTCTTGTGTGCTCAAAGTAAGCAGAGCAGCGAACTTCTGGCATACACAAGGTCAACGAGCAGCATCACTTCCATTGTCTTCTCAACAACACCCTCCTTGTAGGTTTGATGTCCGAGCAGGCCTGAGCCACAAAGTTGGCTTTCTCAGCTGGAAGTATACCCACAGCACAAAAAGTAGAATTCGCAATAAGATATGGCTCTCCAGAGCTAGTCAGATAAGACACAGGCTTGGCCTCCACACCAGCATCTACTACTTAAATACATCCACCTCACGCTGGTCCACTGGTCTCAGCCACACCATGTCGCGCTTCAGGAGCACCCTGGACTCCGTCTCCAAGGCGGTGAGCGGGTCACACGCTGAGCTCCTCTCCAAGATAGCCCGGCTCAAAGCCAAACCCAAACAGAACGCCATTGAGGCTGGCAAAGTGTTGGAAGCCAACCCGGAGATGGGGCTAACACCACAGGGTCATGGTACTGTAGGGTACCCAGCTCTAACCCCAGCCCCAGTTCCTGCCTATACCTCCGCTAACACCACTGTTAATGCACCTCCTCCAATCCCTGCCTCGGTGTCTGCCCCTAGTCCTCCACCTACTACAGCCACTGCTTCTACACCCACACCTACTCTATCTCCAACACTTACACCTACTCCATATCTTACACCTGGCCCTACTCCTGGCATTACCGCCAGCGCCCCTCCCATTGCCACCCCTCGCCCCAACATTGCCAGGGCAAATGCTGCTGTCTCAGGCCCCAGTATCCAGGAAGTCAGACAGAGGAGGGTGCAGCGTGCAGCCACAGCATCCATTGTCCCAACCGCTGTGGCCACCAACGGGACCTCCAACGGGACCACCAAAAGGCTGGAGCAGGTCAGATCACCACTACCAACAGATAGTAGTGTACCTGAGAGAGCCACCACCACAGTCTCCCAACAGACCACAACACAACTCTTCCATCCCAGCTCCTTCTCAGTTAACCTGGATGAGACCTACAACTACCTGTCCCACCACGTGAACTCGTACTTCAGCAACATAACAAAGTCTGATGAGGATAAAGAGCATAACACAGACCGTGGTTCCACTGACCTCCTGCCGATGTCAGACAAAACGTCCCCAGGGTCTGCTGCACCCGTAAGTTCCCCATCTTCTAAAAAAGGGTATCGGCCGTTACCTATCCTACTCTGGTGACACTGTACAGGCCTTTGTAGGGAGCTACATTGCTCCCCTGGTCCCCAGGTTTAGCAGGGCAGCTGCTGAACCCAAGAGTGCTGCTGTAGAGCAGAAGAGGCTGAAGGCAGAAGAGGCAGGGGCAAAGCCATGGCAAGGAGAGGTGGCGGTGAACACGGAACAGAAGGCTGCTGAGGAGAGGGCCAAGAGACTGCTGCTCCAAAGAGAGAAGGTAGGCCTACATTATAGCGTCTGTCAAGGATCTGACTGTTAGGAATCATGTTGAAAAGGAATGTAACCTGTTGAAGCATGACAGACCAGGTGAATCCAGGTGAAGCTGGGATCCCTTATTAATGTCACTTTTTAAATCCACTTCAATCAGTGTAGATGAAGGGGAGGAGACAGTTTAAAGAAGGATTTTTAAGCCTTGAGACATGGATTGTCTGTGTGTGCCATTCAGAAGGTGAATGGGCGAGACAAAAGATTAAGTGCCTTTGAACGGGGTGTGGTAGTAAGTGCAAGGCGCACCGGTTTGTCAGTAACTAGTTTTTTGTCACTACTGTGGCCTGTTGTTTTCATATCAATACAACAACATACACAGGCAGAGTACACCTGTTTACTAGGTTGTCGATTCCAGAAAGCTCACAGGGTTATTTTTGAAGAGGGATTCTAGGAACCCCTCTATCTAGCACACCGTGCCACTGTCACATCATACGTTGGAGTCACAACTGGTGGGACATATGAGTCCTGGCAACGTTCCACCACAGGCTATACCCTCCATATACAACTATGTCATGTAGGCATCAGTGGAGGCTGCTGAGGGAGGACGGCTCATAATAATGGCTGGAACGGAGCGAATGGAATGGCATCAAACACATGGAAACCATGGAAACCATGTGTTTAATGTATTTGATCCACCACTTATTCTGCTCCAGTCGTTACCATGAGCCCGTCCTCCCTCTTATTCTGCCCCAGTCGTTACCATGAGCCCGTCCTCCCCTCTTATTCTGCCCCAGTCGTTACCATGAGCCCGTCCTCCCCTCTTATTCTGCCCCAGTCGTTACCATGAGCCCGTCCTCCCCTCTTATTCTGCTCCAGTCGTTACCATGAGCCCGTCCTCCCCTCTTATTCTGCTCCAGTCGTTACCATGAGCCCGTCCTCCTCTTATTCTGCTCCAGTCGTTACCATGAGCCCGTCCTCCCCTCTTATTCTGCTCCAGTCGTTACCATGAGCCCGTCCTCCCCTCTTATTCTGCTCCAGTCGTTACCATGAGCCCGTCCTCCCCACTTATTCTGCCCCAGTCGTTACCATGAGCCCGTCCTCCTCTCTTATTCTGCCCCAGTCGTTACCATGAGCCCGTCCTCCCCTCTTAAAATGCCAGCGACCTCCTGTGGTAAGAGAAGAAATCCTCTTAACATTCTAGACATATAGATGGTTTATGGTTCTTCTTACAAAGAAACTGTTTCAGGCTTATAGACCGGGCATTTTAGAGCAAACACCCCTAAATACATGTCAAGTACAAATGTAGGTAGGTTGTGTCTGAGTTATTGACATCATGGCTAAATCAGTCAATAATAAATTAGGTATTAGATAAGCCAGACTTAACTGTTGTTGTGGTGATTGATAGTTTCTAACCCGTGTGTGATCTGTTCCTAGATCATAGCTAGGGTGAGCGTGGACAACCGGACCCGGTCCCTGGTGAAGGCGTTAAACCGAGCGTCTGATGTCAGGGTCTACATCAACAGAGTGGAGGAGCTCAGCTTTCATCTACTGGAGTTTCCAGAGACCCGCGGGGTGGCTGTCAAGGTGGGTGAGCTCCGATGCAATCATTAATAACCTAATAACCAATGTTTCCACGCTGATTGGTTATTGAAATGATTGAATCTGAGCTCCTATAGTGTCCGGCTCTCCTTTTCTTTCCAACTTTTGCTATGACAACAGCTTAGCCAACATAGTGCTTGTATAAAAGAAAGTCATTAATTGAGAACTGTGTTCCTATATTTTTATTTTATGACTTTATTTAACTACACAATGACAGCCTAGGAACAGTAGGTTAACTGCCTGTTCAGGGGCAGAACGACATATTTGTACCTTGTCAGCTCGGGGTTTGAACTTGCAACCTTCCGGTTACTAGTCCAACGCTCTAACCACCTAGGCTACCCTGCCTAGTGGTTAGAGTTGTACATGGGCCTATACACTGAGTGACAAAACATTAGGAACACCTTCCTAATATTGAGTTAGCCCTCAGAACAGCCTCAATTCCTCCGGGCATGGACTCTCTAGTGTAGAAAGCGTTCCACAGGGATGCTGGCCCATGTTGACTCCAATGTTTCCCTCAGTTGTGTCAAGTTGGCTGGATGTCCTTTGGGTGGTGGAACATGCTGTATACACACAGGAAGCTGTTGAGCTTGAAAAACCCAGCAGCGTGGCAGTTCTTGACACACTCAAACCGGTGCACCTGCCACCTACTATCATACCCTGCTCTAAGGCACTTCAATATTTTGTCTCGTCCGTTCACCTTCTGAATGGCACACATACAGAATACGTCTCAAGGCTTAAACATCATTCTTTAACTTCTCTCCTCCCCTTCATCTACACTGATTGAACTGCATTTAACAGGTGACGTCAATATGGGATCATAGCTTTTACCTGGTTAGTCTGTCATGGAAAGAGCAGGTGTTCCTAATGTTTTGTACACTCGGTGTATGTTCCCTTATCATCATACAGGTTATTTACATTACACATACCTGTATCTGTAGGGACTGTCCCATTGGACAACTTAACCCAAGGCCATTGTTTCTGGCCTGAGGAGACATTGGTTAACCTCGTCAACAGTGATCAAGTGAGGATACAGAAGAGTGTTTTTAAAAGTCTGTTCAGTTACAGTATAGTTATGTCAATCCACTGGTCACTGATGTTGCATGCTATTTCCTCTGACCTCTAAGGTGTTTGTATTAAGGTCAATGTGTGTGTATGCTAGAGGCATGACTTCTGTTCCACAGGGGTCATATGTTCTAAAATGTGTACCCTACTGTATGCATGCCACTCGCTGTACTCTGTTGCTTTGGATAAAAGCTTCTGCTAAGCTTGTGTTTGCCGACCTATTTTAATACCAGGGACTGTGGCAAGCTATGGTTCCTTCTTCCCTGGGGGCAGGTTTGGGGTACATTTTTAACATTTTCACTTAGTAAATTCATGAAGTAAACTTAAATTCCAATTCTCTGCCACGCTTATCTGAGAAGAATGTGCAGTTTCAGCATAGTTCCTGAATTGACTGATTTGAAAACCACTTGCATTAGTTCTAGAACTGACCGTATGGCTGTCAGTGATGTTAACTATATATTGTTATATCTTGCTGTGTGTGTGTGGCCCTCAGGAGAAGGCGATCCCGTGCCTACTGCGTCTCCGCCAGGCTGAGGACCCGTCTCTGAAGGCAGCAGTCAGGGAGGCCCTCACGCTGGTGGGATACACCAACCCTGTCAAGGGCCAGGGAATCAGGGTCCTGTCCATCGACGGAGGGGAACCAGGTACAGTAGTGTGTGTGAAGGAAAGAGGGTAGCATTTGAGGGGGAAAAAGGAACATAAGAGACCTCGTAAGAGCGATAGGAAGACTGTTTTGCCATCGCGTTCAAGTTTATCCAATGTTCTCCATTGGTGTTATTATCAGTGTTATTACTTCGTCTCCACTCACTTTTACATCCCGTAGACAATCTATATTAGTGCTCTTCATGGTGTGTGTGTTTTCTACTGTCCAGGGGACTGATTGCCCTTCAGACTCTGCAGAAACTGGAAGCCCTGACGGGAAAACCCATCTACCAACTGTTTGATTACATCTGTGGTGTCAGCACAGGTATGTTGCATTGTCCTCCTAACCTACTTTATCTCTGGCTAATAGTGTGTGTTTGTGAGGGCAGCTTGAAGGGTGGATCATTCTAAACAGAGCAGTGCTCACTGCTCCTCCCAGTCAGTTCTGTACGGGGACTGAACCCATCTCAGTCCCATGGCTGAAAAAAAAAAACAAAAAAACAGTCCCATGGCTGACTCATGTTCCTGCTCAGCTCAGTCCCTGTGGCTGACTCAGGTTCCTGCTCAGCTCAGTCCCTGTGGCTGACTCAGGTTCCTGCTCAGCTCAGTCCCTGTGGCTGACTCGGGTTCCTGCTCTGCTCAGGCCTCTCAGTCCACAACCCTGCACTGCATGCCAGGACACAGGCATTATGGAACATTAGGGGGCCTGAAGGGTAAATGGATGTCAAAGCTTTAGTCTTGTTGTCATTTTCTTTTGTACTGTCGTGGGCAAGCTCTTAATTCAGCAGATCTCCTCTCTTATTTCAGACTTGATTAATGGTCTCCAGTTTATATAATACTAGAAGGTAGATGACTGGAGTATTTTGAGTGCCAGAGAAGGAAAACATTTTTTATGGCGTAATTGTGTATAGTTTTTTTTCCCTCGTTTATTTATTCCCAGTAGCGGAAAAAGAAGATTAAACATTACATAAAAAGAACAGCTATTGAATGATTTGACTATACCTTATCAAACCTACATAATCTACTGGCAGTTGTCATGTCTATTTATATATATATATATATATATATATAACAGAAAACAACGTTTTATTTAACTAGGCAAGTCGGTTAAGAACACATTCTTAATTACAATGACGGCCAAACCCGGATGACGCTGGGCCAATTGTGCGCCGCCCTATGGGACTTCCAATTACAGCCGGTTGTGATACAGCCTGGATTCGAACCAGAGTGTCTGTAGCGTTCCGATGCAGTGCCTTAGACCTCTGCGCCACTCGGGAGCCCCAATATAATATTGTAGTACTCTCAACCACCACATGGTGGTGCCGTTTACCATAACCCCCTGCTCCTCCTCTCAAGGTCCATCATGGCCTGACCATTTCTCTCATTTTAGGAAGCCTAATGCTTTCCCTCTCTCAAAGCGCTACCCTACAGCTGCCACCAAACCTCTATCTTCCCCGGCCTTGCTCTCTGTCTGTCTGTTGTCCCTGATCCTCTCCCGTTGGAGGAAGCCAGCCTAGCCCTGGGCTCTCTGAAGGTCTGTGTGTTTCTGCGTGTGTGAGACGGCTGGCCAGTGTGTTAGTCAAGGTAATCCCCTCCACCTGATAAGCTAAGTAAAGTGCATACTTTAACATTAAGGACAGCCACCATGTTTGGAGTTGGCTGCCTGTCTCACTCTGGGCATGATGATCTGGCTGGCTGGCACACCCTGGGTTCACCCTGCCATGCCAGTTTTGGGACAGGGGCCTGTCTTCTTGGATAGTGGCTGGCAGCAGCTGCCCCAATGCTGGGGGGTGGGTGGGGTTTGGGCCCCAGAGAGAGTTCAGCAGGAAGGCAGGCACAGATTTGGGTTGTGTGTTGGGTTAGGATGGAGCTGCTGTTAGTAGTTAGGTTGGTGTTGTGGCGCTGCTAGCATGCGGCCTGGGTCAGGTGACTGGTGATGGGTGTGGGAAATGCTACTGGAGAAACAGCGAGAGATGGGGTTCGTGGTTTGGCTGTTAGCGGAAGTGTCTACAGGGCAGGAGACTGTCTTGTCATGTACATCACCATATGGTCATAGCTAGTGTCATTATATGCCTGTGGTCCTGTGGACGCTAGCAGTGATCTGCTTGTCACTGTGGTTGGTTATTGGCGGCCATTTTAATCCCAGCCAGTGTCTGTGGATGGATCATCCCTGGGTAATGATACCCATAATGGATGATCCTACAGGCAGTTAGCCTCCTATCCAGTTTGCCTCTTGCTCCGTAAGCCCCAGACCCTGATCCTACAGGCAGTTAGCCTCCTATCCAGTTTGCCTCTTGCTCTGTAAGCCCCAGACCCTGATCCTACAGGCAGTTAGCCTCCTATCCAGTTTGCATCTTGCTCTGTAAGCCCCAGACCCTGATCCTACAGGCAGTTAGCCTCCTATCCAGTTTGCCTCTTGCTCCGTAAGCCCCAGACCCTGATCCTACAGGCAGTTAGCCTCCTATCCAGTTTGCCTCTTGCTCCGTAAGCCCCAGACCCTGATACTACAGGCAGTTAGCCTCCTATCCAGTTTGCCTCTTGCTCTGTAAGCCCCAGACCCTGATCCTACAGGCAGTTAGCCTCCTATCCAGTTTGCCTCTTGCTCTGTAAGCCCCAGACCCTGATCCTATAGGCAGTTAGCCTCCTATCCAGTTTGCCTCTTGCTCTGTAAGCCCCAGACCCTGATACTACAGGCAGTTAGCCTCCTATCTAGTTTGCCTCTTGCGCCGTAAGCCCCAGACCCCGATACTATTTGAAATCTTTCAAATACTTTGAGTGTTTCCTCTAGCGTGCCAGATGTGTGTGGTTTTCTGTTTTGGGACTATTCTGTTGGACAGTTAAGCCTGGCAAGCTCAGTTCATCACAGCTGTAGTTCAGATGATTTTTAATTACTATTTGAACACGGGTCTGCCCCTGGTCCAGGGACGACTGGAAGAATGAGATTTACGTTGTGACCTCCCTTTGTCAGACAGCAGCTCTGAAACCTTGTTGAGGGATTCTCAACACCATCCATTTTGGATTTCTAGCAGCCATATATTTTTCAACTGTGCTGTGATGCTTTGCAAAAGTACTGAACCTTTCTATTCTCATAATTATTATATTATTGATCGATTGACTTTTCAAATCACCCAGTATTGCTCTCTGCAGTGTTAGTTCTAGGTAAATGTTGCAATTCTTCTTACTGGACCTGTGACCAAAAACGACCTACATATGGACAGTACCAAAATAAATGATCTTATGACTCTGCCTCCTCGCTACAAAATCTGCAGAGCTGGGAACATTGTATCCCATATATATATATATATATTAATATAATATTATTTTGGTTGCAATAATTTTGTAAAATTTAAATAAAAAAATTAGAACGGGGGTAGGGGTTGTTTTATAGTCTATAACGGGGGGGGGTAGGGGTTGTTTTATAGTCTATAACGGGGGGGGGTAGGGGTTGTTTTATAGTCTATAACGGGGGGTAGGGGTTGTTTTATAGTCTATAACGGGGGGTAGGGGTTGTTTTATAGTCTATAACGGGGGGTAGGGGTTGTTTTATAGTCTATAACGGGGGGTAGGGGTTGTTTTATAGTCTATAACGGGGGGTAGGGGTTGTTTTATAGTCTATAACGGGGGGTAGGGGTTGTTTATAGTCTATAACGGGGGGGGTAGGGGTTGTTTTATAGTCTATAACGGGGGGGGTAGGGGTTGTTTTATAGTCTATAACAGGGGGGTAGGGGTTGTTTTATAGTCTATAACAGGGGGGTAGGGGTTGTTTTATAGTCTATAACGGGGGGTAGGGGTTGTTTTATAGTCTATAACGGGGGGTAGGGGTTGTTTTATAGTCTATAACAGGGGGGTAGGGGTTGTTTTATAGTCTATAACGGGGGGTAGGGGTTGTTTTATAGTCTATAACGGGGGGTAGGGGTTGTTTTATACTCTATAACGGGGGGGGTAGGGTTTTCCATGTCTCTCCTCAGGTCTCAATATGAAAATGTGTTGGTGTTATTGGACTAGCAAACAAATAATCATTTTTAAAGTGTACATTCTTTGTCCTCCGTGTGTGGCTAACTATCCTCCTGTTCTCGCTCTCTGTCAGGTTCCATCCTGGGCTTCATGCTGGGTGTGTTCCAGATCCCTCTAAATGAGTGTGAGGTGCTCTACAGGAAGCTGGGTTCTGACGTCTTCAAGCAGAACGTCATCGTAGGAACCGTCAAGATGGGCTGGAGCCACGCCTTCTACGACTCCGAGACCTGGGAGAACATTCTCAAGTTAGTATTTAATATAATGGAATAGATTAACTTCATGAATTAAGAACAGCACAGCAGATCAATTCCTCTCAAAGCTCATTGGTGGAGATGAACAAAGGTCCCTTCCTCTGACTTCCTCCAATGAGCTTTGAGGGGAATGGAGGAAACCAGTAGAGGAAGCAAGGATTTTAAGGCTAGTAACTTGTTCAGACACAGCCCCAGACTAAGCTCTCCTTTCATTTTCTCCCACAGAGAAAAAATGGGCTCTGATCTGATGGTGGAAACATCAAGAAACCCCAAATGCCCAAAGGTGAGTTTTTCTAACATGGCGTGACTAACAGTGTGGAGCTGGCAAACACACACACACACACCCTCACGGTTGCTGAGGGAGGAGCATTGAAAAGGAAGTCCCTCCGTCTCTTAATAATGAGGTCAATGAGAAAGCCTCTGGCCATCGTCTCACTGGCTGGGTGGAACCATTTCTACCACACACACACACACACACACACACACACACACTGCTGCAGCTCCAGTGGCTAGGCTGACACAGAATCCACACATTCACTAGGTCCATGTACGACAGCCAGGCTGAGGCTAGGCAGTGAAATAATAATGAGGTGTTTGGTAAGGATTACACTGTGTCAGAATACGTGCTTGTCTGTGGTGTTATTAGGCTTTTATAACATCTGATTGTGTAATGACTAACAGTTGTATAGATTTTATTTCAATGGGTCCTCAGAGCATTACTGTGTTCTAAGGTATTTTTATGGCTCTAAATGTTGTCACTACATGTCATATATAACTTCTATAGTAGTGCATTTGTGTTCTGTTTTTAATGTTATTGTCATATTTAATGTATATGACACCCTTCCTGTATCTCTTGTGGTGATTAAGTGGATACAGCAACACAGTCTATTAATGCCACTCTTCTTCAATTCATGGTTATGTACATTGACCTTTTAAATCACCAGCAGTTTATCAAATGGGGCCAAGTGGGGAGATTTTTTATTTTTTTAATCTCATGTACCCTCTTACCACCAGATGGCAGCAGTGAGTACCATTGTGAACAGGGGCACTCCTCTGAAGGCCTATGTGTTCAGGAACTATAACCTTCAGCCAGGGGTGCGCTCCCACTACCTGGGGGGCTGTGAACACAAGCTGTGGCAGGCCGTCCGAGCGTCCTCCGCTGCCCCAGGGTACTTCCAGGAGTTTGCCCTGGGACACGACCTTCACCAGGTAAGACGAGTTTTAGAAACCCTAATGCTTTGCCCCTCACAATGCTCTACACTACAGCTGCCACCAATACTCCATATCTTCCCTGGCCTCGCTCTCTCTCTCTCTCTCCTGTCTGCCTTCCCTATTCCACATCCCTTTTCACTAATCCTCTCCAGTTAGAGGGATCCAGCACTTAGCTCTCTGACGGCCTATGTAGTTTACTACTTAGTGTTAATATATTATACAAGGGGTGGTTCTACTCCTGAATGCTGATTGGTTATTAACCACATTCCAGCCGGTGTCTATTCTACAAGTTACCATCCAGCTAAATCTATGATGTTAAAATGCCTATTTACTCTGTTCCATCTGACTGAGCAATCCACTGTCTCATCAGCCCAGCCAGGCAATTCATAAACTTGATCTCCGCTATAAAAAACATCTAGACATTATCTCACATTTCTTTTAGACTCACATTATGTCTTCAATAGCAGAGATTTGTATAAACATTGCTGTCTGTCTCTATGACATTTGCAACATTGTTTCAATATTGAAATTGGCTCTCCAGCTGTCCCAGAGTAATGAAGGTGTTTGGAGTCAGGACATGGCAGACAGCTTTACTCAGCCAGTCGAAATCATGAATCCGCATCATTTTTATGGATACAGACAAAGAAACACCAAAAGAAAACCGGTGAAACGAAGTGCAGCTAGTTCTCAGTCTTACCAGCTTCAGTTTGAAGTGGTTGTGTTAGCTGTGTTGCTGGCTAACTCCTCCTGAAGAGAGAGCACATTTTCTATGCCAGGTGAAATCGCGCATCACTAGCTCATTGTTATGTATGTATCAAAATAAATATAACTAGAAAACAGCTAAAACATATACAGCTACTTCGTTATTTTGGCTGCACTGTTTGACATGACTGTAAATTAGCTGTAGTTGACTTAACAAGCAAGTGATAGGAACGTTACCAGCCAGTATGGAAATGGACCATTTAGAACGAACGGCTTGGGTCGCGTCCAAAGATGCAGAACATAAAGACTGAACGACTGGATACAGAACATAAAGACTGAACGACTGGGTACAGAACATAAAGACTGAACGACTGGGTACAGAACATAGACTGAACGACTGGGTACAGAACATATAGACTGAACGACTGGGTACAGAACATATAGACTGAACGACTGGGTACAGAACATAAAGACTGAACGACTGGGTACAGAACATAAAGACTGAACGACTGGGTACAGAACATAAAGACTGAACGACTGGGTCGCGTCTCTCTGGCAACCGAACCAATAGTACGAACGACCAGCCAGGTTGGCTAGCAACCCTAGATTGTGTCGGGACTATAGCTTGTGGAAGGATGAAATAGTGTGAACAAATTCATCAAAATATATATATTTTTTACCCCCTTTTTCTCCCCAATTTCGTGGTGTCCAATTGTAGTCGTTACTATCTTGTCTCATCGCTACAACCCCCGTACGGGCTTGGGAGAGCCATGTGTCCTCTGAAACACAACCCAACCAAGCCGCACTGCTTCTTAACACAGCGCGCATCCAACCCGGAAGCCAGCCGCACCAATGTGTCGGAGGAAACATCGTGCACCTGGCAACCTGGTCAGCGTGCACTGCGCCCGGCCCGCCACAGGAGTCGCTAGTGCGCGATGAGACCTCCCTAACCCGGACGACACTCGGCCAATTGTGCGACAGAGCCTGGGCTCGAACCCAGAGTCTCTGGTGGCACAACTAGCACTGCATCGTGCCTTGGTCCACTGCGTTACCCGGGAGGCCCCAAAATAATGTTTTTAATGAAAATATGGAAGTCATTATTTTAATATGGTAACCATTGTATAAAAGTGATAATGCCCTCAGCCGGTGTTTGGAGGATGTACTGTCACGGTTTGCCTGCGCTCAACTTTGTTTCGGGCCTAACACCTGTGCCAATATATCCTCCAAACCTGCTTCTCGGGCATTACCACTTAAATAATGTATACCACTTAATGCAAAGTGACATAGGCCTACAGCACAGCAAGTCTTCTGCATAAATGTTTTATAGTGAATGTGATTTGCACCAGAACCTTGGTGTTGCTACCTCCACACCTCCACACCAACTGAGTCATACAGGACCAAGGCTCTAACACGGTCAGTATGGACGGGGGTTGATGTAGGCGTTGTAACAGGATTGTTCATGGTAGAATACGTCAGGATGTGTCCTTCGCAGCAGCCTGTATTTAAAGGACTGAGGTGTTTTTATGTCCCTCCCTCCAGTGTGTTTCTACTTCACATTATCCTGGATCATTCCAATCTCCTCAACACACTTCAGGAGTTGTGTTTTAATGTGAAAACCATCAGCGTGGTAAAATGGAGGAGCTCCACCCCTCTCCCGTCAGTGTTTGTTTGTTTCCAGACAGGTCCATTTAGATGGAGAGCAGGAAGAGTCGGTCAAACTAAGGGTTTGGTACCCTATCCCCTAAATAGTGCACTACTTTTGACCGGAGTCCTATTAGTGTAGTGCATAGGAAATAAGGTGGTGTTTGAGACTCAAGCCTGCCTGAGATACTTAACGTCAATATCCATTCTAAATAGGCATCTAAAGACGCATGCCATTAGACAGGAGAAGAGCACTGCAACAGCAAATACCTACATCCTGACTCCTCTCAGCTATTTTACTGATCAATAATATTATATCCCCTCTTCCGCCCACACACACACAGTGCTGGGTGGGGCTTATTCATCAGTAAGCCCATCTGGCTGGCTCCTAGAGACATCAGATCATGTCTCTCTTCAACCCCAGGTGAATGACGTGTGGGGTTTCATGTCTGCCTGGGCTTGACATCTCATAATGTAATCCTGGCAATATCCTCCCATTTTGGCTTAGGAAACACACACACACATTTTACATCAAAGGTGGAATCCCGTGCTCCCACACTCTTAATTGGAATTGGTCTAAGTTCTCTAGGTGAGTGGGGAACTCTCTGGCTGGGATATGAAATAGAATGGTTGATGACCTCGCTACTTCCTGGTCTCATCTTTCCCAGAGACACACACACTACATATACATACTCCTCATCCCACACTGTCTGACTGCTACATCAGCCTCGTTAAAATAGAGAAGCAAGCAGACAACCTCCATTATGGATGTTTTGTCAAGTCTCTGCTAGTTGCTTTCTAACTGGGGAAAGCTCTCACTGCTCGCTGGGAAAGTGGGACACCTTAAAATGTAAAAACGACACCTGGGTTTCAACATGGTCTTGTTATCCATTCCACTACTTCTGCTGTGAAGAAACACTGAAATCTAACATGTTGAAGCTGTGAATTTGATGAATTACATTAGCCAACATTGCCGTTATACATGTGGTTGTGAAGTTATTAGGTTGTGTATTTACATTGGAGTAAGATTAAATCATGACATCATCTTTCATAATTTCTCCAGTCCAATAAGCAATATTTAGAAGCCCAGCAGCAGTTTGATACCCTTCTTTTGGTCGAGTGGATGTTTTTCTGAAGCGAAGAGTCTGTACAACATGGCGTCTGTGTTTGTGTGTGATGTCAGAATTCCCCAGTGAGGGAGTCATAGGTCGCCCTTCCGTTACCTCTCAACCCCGAAACAATCGCCGCCTTGTGTCGAAAGTGCCATAAAACAGCCATGTGCTGAATGAACGCCGGGGAATTCTGGAATTCTCAAGCAACCGTTTCATGATTGTTTTCATTGCGCTTTAATTTCTTTCCAGATTCCGCAGCTCTGGAATGGTGGACATTTTAAGCTCTAACTGACAGGATTCTGATTTTAGAACTGTGGTAAACAGTGGCTACAGCGCTATTACATCACACTACAGCCATAGAGAGAATGCCTCTCTGGTGGAGGAAGACAAGAGGGAGGAGCCATGCCACATTGAAGCTGCCATTATCCCGCTGAAGACCACAGAACTAGAAGACTTCGGAAGTTGACGAAGGATCCCAGGATGCCAGCCAGGGAATGCATGGAGAACTGAAGAATGATCAGCCATGACATCTCCCTTGTCGGTGGGCAGGAATGAGGCATTTTTGTGTGGCAATCTCCTCCCCCCACATGGTGCTGTCCTAAACTCCTCACCGGCCTGGCAGAATGAACACTTCTACTCTTATACATCCACTGTCACTCACATGGACACAAGCATTTCGCTACACTCGCATTAACATCTGCTAACCATGTGTATGTGACAAATAAAATTTGATTTGATTTGGATGAGAACTAAGAATGAAGCGTTTTAAGGGAAGCGCTAAAAAACGTTCAGTTAAAACCCTTTAAGATAGAGACATTTTGAGTATGTGGTTTCACCTGCTTCAAGTACCAGTGCACTACTGAAATATTGAAGATGTAGGCTATTATCTAGTATTGCCTGGTAGTTTTTTACTTTCTGTGTTGTCATTGGCCAGAAGGGATGCGATTATCAGCCTTGTACTGGAGGATGGATAGGGGAGGAGGGATAGGGTTGAAGGGGAGGAGGGATAGGGTTGAAGGGGAGGAGGGATAGGGTTGAAGGGGAGGAGGGATAGGGTTGAAGGGGAGGAGGGATAGGGGAGGAGGGATAGGGTTGAAGGGGAGGAGGGATAGGGTTGAAGGGGAGGAGGGATAGGGTTGAAGGGATAGGGTTGAAGGGGAGGAGGGATAGGGAGGAGTGGAGGGGGGGATAGGGGAGGAGAATTGAGGAGGGATAGTGGAGGAGGGATAGTGGAGGAGGGATAGTAGAGGGGTGGAGGAGGGATAGTAGAGGGGTGGAGGAGGGATAGTAGAGGGGTGGAGGAGGGATAGGGAGGAGGGGTGGAGGAGGGATAGTGGAGGAGGGATAGTGGAGGAGTGGGGGAGGAGTGGAGGAGGGATAGTAGACGAGGGATAGTGGAGGAGGGATAGTGGAGGAGGGGAGGAGGGATAGTAGAGGAGGGATAGGGGAGGGATGGTGGAGGAGTGGAGGAGGGATAGTGGAGGAGGGATAGTGGAGGAGGGATAGAGGAGGGATAGGGGAGGAGTGGAGGGGGGATAGGGGAGGAGAATTGAGGAGGGATAGTGGAGGAGGGATAGTGGAGGAGGGATAGTGGAGGAGGGATAGGGGAGGAGGGATAGTGGAGGGGAGGAGGGATAGTAGAGGAGGGATAGGGAGGGATGGTGGAGGAGTGGAGGAGGGATAGTGGAGGAGGGATAGTGGATGGAGGAGGGATAGTGGAGGAGGGATAGTGGATGGAGGAGGGATAGTGGAGGAGGGGAGGAGGGATAGGGAGGGATGGGGGAGGAGTGGAGGGGGATAGGGGAGGAGAATTGAGGAGGGATAGTGGAGGAGGGATAGGGAGGAGTGGAGGAGGGATAGTGGAGGAGGGATAGTAGAGGAGTGGAGGAGGGATAGGGGAGGAGGGATGGAGGAGGGATAGTGGAGGAGAGATAGTGGGATAGTGGAGGAGTGGGGGAGGGATAGGGGAGGAGGGATAGTAGTGGAGGGATAGGGGAGGAGGGATAGTAGACGAGGGATAGTGGAGGAGGGATAGTGGAGGAGGGGAGGAGGGATAGTAGAGGAGGGATAGGGGAGGGATAGTGGAGGAAGAGGGATAGGGGAGGGATAGTGGAGGAGGGATAGTGGAGGAGGGATAGTGGAGGAGGGATAGGGGAGGAGGGATAGAGGAGGGATAGGGGAGGAGAATTGAGGAGGGATAGTGGAGGAGGGATAGGGGAGGAGTGGAGGAGGGATAGGGGAGGAGTGGAGGAGGGATAGGGGAGGAGTGGAGGAGGGATAGTAGTGGAGGGATAGGGGAGGAGGGATAGTAGACGAGGGATAGTGGAGGAGGGATAGTGGAGGAGGGGAGGAGGGATAGTAGAGGAGGGATAGGGGAGGGATAGTGGAGGAGGGATAGGGGAGGGATAGTGGAGGAGGGATAGTGGAGGAGGGATAGTGGAGGAGGGATAGGGGAGGAGGGATAGAGGAGGGATAGGGGAGGAGAATTGAGGAGGGATAGTGGAGGAGGGATAGGGGAGGAGTGGAGGAGGGATAGGGGAGGAGTGGAGGAGGGATAGGGGAGGAGTGGAGGAGGGATAGTGGAGGAGGGATAGTAGAGGAGTGGAGGAGGGATAGGGGAGGAGGGATGGAGGAGGGATAGTGGAGGAGGGATAGTGGTATAGTGGAGGAGTGGGGAGGAGTGGAGGAGGGATAGTAGTGGAGGGATAGTAGTGGAGGGATAGTAGTGGAGGGATAGTGGAGGAGGGATAGTAGTGGAGGGATAGTAGTGGAGGGATAGTAGTGGAGGGATAGTAGTGGAGGGATAGTGGAGGAGGGATAGTGGAGGAGGGATAGTGGAGGAGGGATAGTGGAGGAGGGATAGTGGAGGAGGGATAGTGGAGGAGTGGAGGAGGGATAGTGGAGGAGGGATGGGGGAGGAGGAGGGAGGAGGGATAGTGGAGGAGGGATAGTGGAGGAGGAGGGATAGGGGAGGAGTGGAGGAGGGATCGGAGATAAATAAGTGCTCCTCTCCTCCTCAGGGCCAGCTCTCCTCCTGTGTTAAACCCTGGAGGAACATGGAGCTTTTCCACCAGGCTACTGTCCAACTCCTGTACCCCTCTATTCCCTTGGAGACACCGTCTCCCTGGTATTCACACATTCACTCTGTTACTACAGACACACACAGTCACCCTGTTACTACAGACACACACAGTCACCCTGTTACTACAGACACACACAGTCACTCTGTTACTACAGACGCACACAGTCACTCTGTTACTGCAGACGCACACAGTCACTCTGTTACTGCAGACACACACAGTCACTCTGTTACTGCAGACACACACAATCACTCTGTTACTACAGACACACACAGTCACTCTGTTACTACAGACACACACAGTCACTCTGTTACTACAGACACACACAGTCACCCTGTTACTACAGACACACACAGTCACCCTGTTACTACAGACACACACAGTCACTCTGTTACTGCAGACACACACATTCACTCTGTTACTACAGGCACACACAGTCACTCTGTTACTACAGACACACACAATCACTCTGTTACTCCAGGCACACACAGTCACTCTGTTACTCCAGGCACACACAGTCACTCTGTTACTACAGACACACACAGTCACTCTGTTTATTACAGGCACACACAGTCACTCTGTTACTACAGATACACACAGTCACTCTGTTACTCCAGGCACACACAGTCACTCTGTTACTCCAGGCACACACAGTCACTCTGTTACTGCAGACACACACATTCACTCTGTTACTACAGACACACACAGTCACTCTGTTTATTACAGACACACACAGTCACTCTGTTTATTACAGGCACACACAGTCACTCTGTTTATTACAGGCACACACAGTCACTCTGTTACTACAGATACACACAGTCACTCTGTTTATTACAGGCACACACAGTCACTCTGTTACTACAGATACACACAATCACTCTGTTACTACAGATACACATTCCACTCTCTCCCCATCTGTCTCCTCTGTCTCAGACACACTACAGGAGGTGGGTGGTACCGTAACTGGGGAGGACAGGCTCGTGGTAATGGATGGAGCGGAGTCACTGTATCCCTAACCCCCTTATCCCTCACAGTACTACCTCCCTCATCACACTCTGTATCCCTAACCCCCTTATCCCTCACAGTACTACCTCCCTCATCACACTCTGTATCCCTAACCCCCTTATCCCTCACAGTACTACCTCCCTCATCACACTCTGTATCCCTAACCCCCTTATCCCTCACAGTACTACCTCCCTCATCACACTCTGTATCCCTAACCCCCTTATCCCTCACAGTACTGCCTCCCTCCATCTCTCTGTATCCCTAACCCCTTATCCCTCACAGTACTGCCTCCCTCCATCTCTCTGTATCCCTAACCCCCTTATCCCTCACAGTACTGCCTCCCTCCATCTCTCTGTATCCCTAACCCCCTTATCCCTCACAGTACTACCTCCTCCATCTCTGTATCCCTAACCCCCTTATCCCTCACAGTACTACCTCTGCACCAGCCATCTCTCTGTATCCCTAACCCCTTATCCCTCACAGTACTACCTCTGCACCAGCCATCTCTCTGTATCCCTAACCCCCTTATCCCTCACAGTACTACCTCTGCACCAGCCATCTCTCTGTATCCCTAACCCCCTTATCCCTCACAGTACTACCTCTGCACCAGCCATCTCTCTGTATCCCTAACCCCTTATCCCTCACAGTACTACCTCTGCACCAGCCATCTCTCTGTATCCCTAACCCCTTATCCCTCACAGTACTACCTCTGCACCAGCCATCTCTCTGTATCCCTAACCCCTTATCCCTCACAGTACTACCTCTGCACCAGCCATCTCTCTGTATCCCTAACCCCCTTATCCCTCACCTCAGTACTACCTCTGCACCAGCCATCTCTCTGTATCCCTAACCCCTTATCCCTCACAGTACTACCTCTGCACCAGCCATCTCTCTGTATCCCTAACCCCTTATCCCTCACAGTACTACCTCTGCACCAGCCATCTCTCTGTATCCCAACCCCCTTATCCCTCACA